>NC_090647.1:27368852-27516352 GCF_040937935.1 Hyperolius riggenbachi
TCAGAATGACTATTTTTTTTTTTTTTTTAAGTTCCCAAGCTGAAAGTTTAAAAACAAGCAAATTAAAAAATAAACAAAAAACAAGACAAAAAAACTAAACAAAACAAAAATACTGTTCACTGAGTGCTTAGCCTTATAATAAATAAATATATGCTCCGAATTTGTCAACCCAATGCACTAGATTGATCTATAGCTTACATTATTGCAAACAGATGTGTTCACTTTGTTAAAGAAGCTTGCTTATAAAGCTTTCTAATTAAAGTCATTAGCCTATATGCAATTCACTTTTTCGCCTTAGTTTTCTCCAAGTTGATATTATCACACCTAGGACTTGATTCACAAAACCGTGATTAGACAAATATCACATGCTATCAAAGTTAGCACATGCTATCAAAGTTAGCACACGCTATCAAAGTTAACATGCCTTGGGCTTGATTCCCTAAACCGTGATAACTGATATCACAGTCGTGCTACCGTTTAGCGCGTGTTACAATGCACATAACGTTGTTCGGGCTTGATTTCACTAAACCTTGAGAACTAATATCAAGGCTGTCTTTGCACGCGCTTTCGTGTTTTCACACAATCGTGAATTTTTGTGCAAAACTTTTGTGCAAAAATGTGGCCGTTTTTTGCGTGAAATTTCACAAAAATGCGTGCAAAAACGGCAGTGATATGAGTTATCATGGTTTAGTGAATCAAGCCCTTCACGCGCTATCACGGATTTTCACACAAATACAAATTTTTGCTTGAAAATTGCGTTTGCGCTTAAAAAAGTGACCCGCATTTTAACTTGGGTAAAACACTAGCACAACCTTGATATCAGTTATAACGGCTTAGTGAATCAAGCCCCTTATCAGAGTAGCATAGCGAGCGATACGAACTTATGCCTGCTAATTGGCAATGGCACTCGTCCTGCCCTGAGCCCCTGCGGGTTTGTATCGCTCACTATGCTAATTTGATAAGGCGTGTTAACTTTGATAGCGTGTGATAACTTTGATAGCGTGCAATAACTTTGTGTTAACTTTGATAGCGTGTGATAACTTTGTGATAACTTTGATAGCATGTGATAACTTTGATAGCTAGTGATAACTTTGTGATAACTTTGATAGCATGTGATAACTTTGTGATTACTTTGATAGCGTGTGATAACTTTGTGATAACTTTGATAGCATGTGATAACTTTGTGATTACTTTGATAGCGTGTGATAACTTTGTGATTACTTTGATAGCGTGTGATAATTTTGTGATAACTTTGATAACGTGTGATAACTTTGTGATAACTTTGATAGCGTGTGATAACTTTGTGATTACTTTGATAGCGTGTGATAACTTTGTGATAACTTTGATAACGTGTGATAACTTTGTGATAACTTTGATAGCGTGTGATAACTTTGTGATTACTTTGAAAGGGTGTGATAACTTTGTGATAACTTTGATAGCGTGTGATAACTTTGTGATTACTTTGATAGCGTGTGATAACTTTGTGATTACTTTGATAGCGTGTGATAACTTTGTGATAACTTTGATAACGTGTGATAACTTTGTGATAACTTTGATAGCATGTGATAACTTTGATAGCTAGTGATAACTTTGATAGCTAGTGATAACTTTGTGATAACTTTGATAGCATATGATAACTTTGATAGCTAGTGATAACTTTGTGATAACTGTGATAGCATGTGATAACTTTGTGATTACTTTGATAGCGTGTGATAACTTTGTGATTACTTTGATAGCGTGCGATAACTTTGCGATAACTTTGATAACGTGTGATAACTTTGTGATAACTTTGATAGCGTGTGATAACTTTGTGATTACTTTGATAGCGTGTGATAACTTTGTGATAACTTTGATAACGTGTGATAACTTTGTGATAACTTTGATAGCGTGTGATAACTTTGTGATTACTTTGATAGCGTGTGATAACTTTGTGATAACTTTGATAGCGTGTGATAACTTTGTGATTACTTTGATAGCGTGGGATAACTTTGTGATTACTTTGATAGCGTGTGATAACTTTGTGATAACTTTGATAACGTGTGATAACTTTGTGATAACTTTGATAGCGTGTGATAACTTTGTGATTACTTTGATAGCGTGTGATCATTTTGTGATTACTTTGATAGCGTGTGATAATTTTGTGATAACTTTGATAACGTGTGATAACTTTGTGATTACTTTGATAGCGTGTGATAACTTTGTGATTACTTTGATAGCGTGTGAAAACTTTGTGATAACTTTGATAACGTGTGATAACTCTGTGATAACTTTGATAGCGTGTGATAACTTTGTGATTACTTTGATAGCGTGTGATAACTTTGTGATTACTGTGATAGCGTGTGATAATTTTGTGATAACTTTGATAACATGTGATAACTTTGTGATTACTTTGATAGCTAGTGATAACTTTGTGATAACTTTGATAGCATGTGATAACTTTGATAGCTAGTGATAACTTTGTGATAACTTTGATAACGTGTGATAACTTTGTGATTACTTTGATAGCGTGTGATAACGTTGATAACTTTGTGATAACTTTGATAGCGTGTGATAACTTTGTGATTACTTTGATAGCGTGTGAGAATTTTGATAACGTGTGATGTTTGTCTTATCACGGTTTAGTGAATCAAGTCCCGTGTGTCAACAGAATGACTTTTAAACCCCCAGCAAGCAAGAAAATATACAAAAACATTTTGACAGTACCTTTTCTACTACTTTTGGTACTTTTTTCATTGGGAAATGCTGAAAAATTATTTTAAAAAGATAAAAAATGATAAAAGTAGGAGAAAACTGAGAAGAAAAAGTAAATTTCATATGGGCCCTTTTCTCCTAGGAGATCCATTTTTATCTTCAATTTAAAATAACGCTTTAGCACTCTGCAATGGAAAAAGTACCAAAAATAGATGAAAAAGTACTGCCAAAAGTATTTTAAGTACGGTATTTGTTTGCCTGCTGGTGGCTTAAAGGGCATTTTATTTACAAGTTGTGAAAATACCACCTAGAAGAAAACTCAGGTGAAAAAATGAATTGCATATGGGCCATTAAAGGGAACCTCCGGACTAAAAATGGACTCAGCAGCACTGAAAAGGCTTTGAGTTTCTTTAACAGTTTCACAGCATCAGAACTTTGTTTTTCTTATACAAGCCTCATTTTTAGCTGCACAGAAGAAAACTGCCCGGGCCTTTTCCCCCTGATGCTGTGCAAAGCGTGATGTGATTTCTGATGTTGTTGCTCTCGTTCTGCGGTTTTGGTGCAATTTTTGTTTT
Organism: Hyperolius riggenbachi; assembly: GCF_040937935.1. NCBI lineage: Eukaryota > Metazoa > Chordata > Amphibia > Anura > Hyperoliidae > Hyperolius > Hyperolius riggenbachi. The sequence continues at coordinate 27,372,119 of NC_090647.1, forward strand.
TTTTACATTTTGAATTTGACATTTGAAGCCTGGCGCATGCAGCTGGGAGGGGTGATCAGGACACAGGACAGTTGGAACTGTGTCATGCTCCCTGTCACCTCTTTTCAACCAAAAAGATGGCTGCCCCATGACAAAGATGGCAGCCCCCGTGAATCACAAACATTTGCCTGTTCTTTTAAAACAGGGTGGGTAAAACATTATATTACCTATCTATTCTAATTAACATAACTAATGTAACTTAAAGAAAAACCTGAACTGAAAATTAAAAGTCAAAATAAGCATACACAAGTCATACTTACCTTCCATGTAGTCTACTCCTCAGTGTCTTTCTCCTGTCCCGCGTCCTGTTTGTTCACTGTGATCAAGGGAATTTTTCGTCCTCCATTTTGAAAATGGCCATTACCCATAACAGCTTTCTGGTCAGCACACAGTTAAACTGTAACATCGCCCACTTGAGCCATAGGGAAACATGGACATTACCGGGTACATCAGTTTTACTCTCAGCTATAACTGACAGCAACTGATATTTTACTGACAGCAACTGATATATTTCAGATCTGACAAATTATTGTCAGAACTGGAAGGGATAATTGTCAGAAGAAAATGGTGAGCTTCTGAGAGGAACTGATGGCAAGGTAACTATGTAATGTTCATTTGAAGTTACCTCATGTGTTTATTTTAAATATTTTTACTCAGTACAGGTTTTCTTTAATGACAGTATGTTTGTTTAGGCTGAAGTTCCCCTTTAACCCAATACTGAAGCAGTCCACAGGTAAAACTATCCCTTTTGGTTCTCCAGTAGTTGCTGAAGAGCAACAGGAGATGAAAAATAAATTAGAGAAGGTGCTGTTAGGGCCAATCTTTGAGATAAAATGGCATTTGACATTTGATTTTTTTTAAGCTCAGCTGAGCATAATATGTATGTTTTAGGCCCAGTGCACACCAAAACCTCTAGCAGATCCTCAAAACACTAGGCGTTTTTGTGAGCAGATTTCTGAGCCATTCTAGCCATGTTTAGAGACGCTGTCTAAACATGCCTTGCGTTTTCTGTAGCGTTTTTGTGTAGCAGATTACACATATTGTTACAGTAAAAGCTGTTACTAAACAGCTTCTGTAACAAAAACACCTGGCAAACTGCTCTGATCTAGCGTTTTTCAGAGCGGTTTGAGCGTTTGCTATACTTTACATTGAGGCAGAAACGCTTCTGCAAACAGCAAACGCAGGAGGCATGTTTGCGGTTTGCTAAAAACCTCAAACCGCTGGTGTGCACCATCCCGTTGAAATACCTTAGCCAAGCGTTTTCACAGGCAGATGCGGTTGGCGGATCGCTGCTAACACCGCTCGGTGTGCACTGGGCCTTACACCTTCTACAAACACCTAAAGTTTTAAAGTTGAACTTCAATCAAATTATTCTACCACCAACTTTTTTTTTTTTTTTGCTGTCTTTGTTCCCGTTAGGGAGATGTCACCCCATTTGTCATACCTGTAACATTCAGTGCTTAGGATATGGCCTGAATGGCAACATTTATAAAAAATGAGAAAATTGGAAATCAAAAAGTTCTCGGAGGAAATACCTTTTCATATATCTCTGCTTCTCGGAGCTCCAAGCAGTCTGGCTTGTAAAGCAACAGTTTAAAACAGATGAGAAACAATAAAATCCCATCAAACACATCCTATCTGAGGGAGTCAGGAGATTGCTAGAGAAACAGATGACTTGAATAATAGCTACAAGGACAATAGAGTCATCATTAAACACAATAGGATGTCTGGGCTCTGCCTCTGCCCATATAAAGCATCTTCTAATTGTTAAGACAGTAGAAACAGAAAAGCACACTTTTAAAAGCCCATTTAAACTCGCTATACAATTACTCATGTTTAACTTTTACAGGAGCAGAAATGTTGTTTTCACAATGTTTCAATGCAGAATAAAAAATAAAAAAAAGGAATGGAAAGCAGTATAATGAGTTTAATGATTACATTAGGAGGGAGTGATTTGGTTACACTTCTCCTTTAAGAAAAAAATGCTTATAATCCCACTAAAAGAAAAAAAAAAAAGAAAGGGAAATAAAAAGATTCATGTTGTAGCTTTGAATTGGAAACAATATTAGGTTTACATGTAATATTTCTATAGAAAATAAGGGACCAAATACATCCGAATTACCAGGTTTTTAAATTAAATCCCCCCATGAATTAATATTCATCATTGATAGTTCACTAAATCGATTGTATATCTTAACAAAACAAAAGACAGTAAGCAAAGCAGGGCAGCGGCTTCCTGTAGCGGCGATATGCATCGCCGTTACCATGGGAACCGCTGCCCTGCCTCCTTCCCTTCCCGCCCACTCATAAGGTAACAGGAGCGGCGGCCGCGGGAGTAGGGGGGCGAGGTGACAAACCCGCCACGGCCCAAAAGAAAGCTGCCCACGAACCTTCAGTGGGCCGCGGCCCACAGGTTGGGGACCCACGTGTTAAAGTACACAGCCCAGTGATACACACACACAGCTGCTGTGTATTTGACACTGATTGTGTGCCTCTTCTCTTTGTGATTACACACACTGTCTACCACTATTGAATATTGTTAGTAGTACTGCAAACCCCTAATTAGAAATGGCTCGAACCTCCGATTTTTGGTTCGCGAAACTGGAACACGAACTTCCGCAAAAGGTTCGGTTCGCGCAAACTTTCGCAAACCGCAATAGACTTCAAGGGGCATGCAAACTTTGAAAACCAGAAACATTTATGCTGGCCACAAAAGTGATGGAAAAGATGTTTCAAGGGGTCTAGCATCTGAGTTTTTGCATGGTGGAGTGGGATATACCAAAAGTCCCGGGGAAGATTCTGGATTTGATGCACAGCAGCATTTTAAGGGCAGAAATCACATTGCATGCTAAATTGGAGGCCTAAAGTGCTTTAAAACATCTTGCATGTGTATACATCAATCAGAGAATGTAATCAGAGTACTGTTTCACACTGACAGACCAAATTCACGGTGTAACCGCAAACAGCTGTTTGTGTAGTGACGGCTGTACTGGACTGATGCGCACCATGGCCAGAGTGCAGGTGATAGCGGTTTTCAAGCCCATATGATCGGCGGGCTGAGGTAGCTCATTGACAGAACAACAGCGACTGTCCAGCTGATTGAATTTGGTCTGTCCATAATGAAACACTATTATCTTGGGTGCCCCCCCCCCCCCAAGACACTCATATAGCCGGCGGTCATTGCTTCGTTGTGATACGCAAGCCCCTTCACCGCGGCAAGGTAATGATCACGAAGGGGAATTGACACATGTACATGCCTTTTGTTTTGTTGTTGCAGCTGCAGTGCAGCCAGAAAAATTAGGCAGGCATGTACACGCACCAGAAAAATTATTATAGCGGCCGCTGCTAGCAGCGGTCTTAAAAATTTAGGAATCCGTCTGGAGTCCTGGACCCTGTTGGTGGTGGCGGAGAAGGCAGTCAAGCGGCCTGCAGGCAGAGGTGCTGTGTAGGGACTGACTTAGTCTTCGGGCAGGCAGCCAGTCACACGGTGTGCAGGCAGAAATGCTGTGTGTGGGGACTGACTTAGTCTTCGGGCGGGCAGAAGCCCTCCGGGATCCATGCCTCATTCATTTTGATAAAGGTGAGGTACTGAACACTTTTGTGACCTAGGCGACTTCTTCTCAGTGACAATGCCTCCAGCTGTGCTGAAGGTGCTTTCTGACAGTATTCTTGAGGCAAAGCAAGACAGAAGTTGGATGGCAAATTGAGACAGCTCTGGCCACAGGTCAAGCCTGCGCACCCAGTAGTCCAGGGGTTCATCGCTGCTCACAGTGCCTACATCCACACTTAAAGAGAACCCGAGGTGGGGTTCTGACAATGCTATCCACATACAGAGGCTGGGTCTGCTTATATTGCCCAGCCTCTGTTGCTATCCAGATCCCCCCTAAGTTCCCCCTGCGCTCTGCTAACCCCCATAAATCACAGCCGTGCTGCTGACACACAGTGTGTCACGACAACGGGCTGTGTTTACCTCTGTACTGTCAGTCTGTGTGCTCCCCCGTGTGCTGTGTGCTTGCTCTGGTACCCTCCTGTGTCCCTTCCCTCACCCCTGATTGGAGGGAAGGGACGTGGGCGGGGACCGGAGCTATGCAGGAGGCAGGGGAGCACGCAGACTGACAGTACAGATTTAAACACAGCCCGCACAGTGCGGCTGTGATTTATGGGGGATAGCAGAGCACAGGGGGAACTTAGGGGGGATCTGGATAGCAACAGAGGCTGGGCAATATAAGCAGACCCAGCCTCTGTATGTGGATCGCATTGTCAGAACACCACCTCGGGTTCTCTTAGTCGGCTACCTGCCAGTTGAGGCATTGGTGGAGGGTGGATCCAGAAGGGCTAAGGTGAGACTAAAGAATGTCTGTATGTCCGACATCACCATGGGATCGCTAGAGCATCCTGTCCTTGCCTGCATGGACATGGGAGAAGGATTACTGGCAGTGGTACCTTTATTCCATTGTGCTTTGACATCACCCTTAAACGCACTGTAAAGCATAGTTGCCAGTTTGTTCTGCAAGTGCTGCATCCTTTCTGCCTTCTGGTGATTTGGAAACATCTCTGCTACTTTGTGCTTATACCGAGGGTTTAGTAGCGTGGCCACCCAGTACAGCTCATTCCCCTTGAGTTTTTTAATACGGGGGTCCCTCAACAGGCTGGACAGCATGAAAGACGACATCTGCACAAATTTGGATGCAGATGTACTATCCATCTCCTTTTGCTCTTCCTCAGTGATGTCAGGTAAGTTCTCCTCCTCTCCCCAGCCACGAACAATACCACGGGAAATTTGAGCAGCACAAGCCACCTGCGACGCTTGCTGCGGTTGTTCTTCTGCCTCCTCCTCCTCAAAAAAAAAACACCTTCCACATCTGACTTTTCTTCCCCACATGGCTCTTCCTCCTCCATTTTCCCCCTCTGTGCTGCCGCAGGTGTTGAGGAAACATCTGGTTCTGATGAGAATTGATCCCACAACTCTTCCTCCTGTTCCTGTTTACACTCCTCCACAGCTTGATCCACCACTCTACGCATGGCACACTCCAGGAAGAAAGCATATGGGATCAAGTCGCTGATGGCGCCTTCACTGCAACTCACCAGGTTTCTCACCTCCTCAAGCATCCGCATGAGCCTGCAGGCATTTCGCATGAGTGTCCAGTACTTCGGCCAGAACATCCCTATCTCCCCAGAGCATGTCCTTTGACTGTAGTTGTAGAGATACTGTTTGACGGCTTTCTCCTGTTGTAACAGGCGGTTGAACATCAGGAGCATTGAATTCCAGCGAGTCGTGCTATCACAAATCAAGCGTCTCACCGGCAAGTTGTTTCTCCGCTGAATATCGGCAAAGTGTGCCATGGCCGTGTAAGACTACCTGAAATGCCCACACACCTTCCTGGACTGCTTCAGGACATCCTGAAAGCCTGGGTACTTACACACAAATCACTTAATTATTAGATTCAGCACATGTGCCATGCAGGGTACATGTGTCAACTTTCCCAAATTCAAAGCTGAAACGAGATTGCTGCCATTGTCACACACCACGTTGATCCACCTGTTTGTTCAGAGCAGCCGGGAGAGCTGGTCCAGTGTGACTCTCCGCTTTGAGGCAAGAAATGTCTAAGATGGCATGACACCATCGTACTTGGCATGCAGCATAGGCCCTGGGGAGCTGGGGCTGTGTAGCTGGAGAGGAGATTGCAGCACCAGTAGAGTTGAACTGCCACTCAGCCAAGGAGGAGGAGGACATCGAAGAGGATGTATCAGGAGGAGAGGAGGTGGCAGCAGGCCTGCCTGCAAGCCGTGGAGGTGTCACAACTAGGTCCGCTGCACAGCCATGTACTCCCTGCTTGCCAGCGGTCACCAGGTTGACCCAATGGGCTGTGTAAGTAATGTACCTGCCCTGACCATGCTTGGCAGACCAGGCATCCATGGCCAGATGGACCCTTGACCCAACGCTGTGTGCCAGAGATGACACCACTTGCCTTTCAACTTCATGGTACAGTTTGGGTATCGCCTTTTTTGAGAAATAATTGCGGCCTTGTATCTTCCACTGCGGTGTCCCAATCACCACAAATTTTCAGAAGGCCCCAGAGTCCACCAGCTGGTATGGTAACAGCTGGCGAACTAACAGTTCTGCCAAGCCAGCTGTCAGACGGAACTGTTAGCTCGCCCCCTTGCCCGCCGTCTGACAGCTGGTGCTTGTAGTAACGCTGGTGGCTGCGGAAGATAAGGTGTTCTGTGCTAAATAGTCAACCACGTCCTGACAATCTTGGGAGTTGATGGGAAATGCCTTCTTCTGATCACTGTACTTTGGTCTAGGGCCGCACAAAATCACGTCAGCATGACCTCGAACAGACTGGCAGACATTGACTTCTTCCGCTCAAAGATTGCCCTCATGGACATCTGGCTGCTGCTGTGGGCAGAGGAGCAGGAACCGCTCAAGGTGAGAGGCGGAGTGGAGGAGGGTGGCTGTGATTGTGAAGGTGCAAGGGAGAAAGTGGCTAAAGATGATGCACCTGAAGGAGAAAGAGGAGAAGGAGGGTGGCTTTGCTTTTGTGTGCTGGTTTTCCTCAGGTGGTCTTGCCAATGCCATTGCAGTTTGTGCCTTTTCTCCATGTGCCTTTGTAAGGCAGTTGTCTCTACGCGGGTTTTGGCCTTTCCACGGCTCAATTTTTGGTGGCAGAGAGAACAGATGGCATTGCTCTGATCTGAGACCGAAGCTGAGCCCAGGGGTGTGGGCACTATGGTGGCATCAGCAGCTGACATTGAAGGGCATGTTGGCTGGCTGTCCATAGGAGGCGATACATGGCGCCGGACACTGCCACCAGCTGTTTCTGATGATGCACTCCCCCTGCTTCTTTCAGGAACTCGTCTCCTCCTACTCCTCTCTGACTTCCCCTCTGAACTGTCCCCCTGTTCATCTCCTCTATTGGGAACCCATGTGGGATCCGTATCATCATAATCATCATCATCATAATCATCCTCCCCAGCTTCGCTTGCATCAGACACCTCCAAAACTGCACCAAAAGCAGGTACTTCATCATCCTCCTCCTCACACCTTACGTCCATAGTGTCACCTAACTCAGACATATGAGGTGGTGTAACTTGCTTAGCACCTTCATCTTGCTGTAACAATAATGGCTGTGAATCAGTGAATTCCCCACCAAATAACTCCTGCGAAGTGTCAAATGCAGCGGTTGTGGTGCTTATAGTAGCGCTAGTGGCTGTGGAAGATGAGGTGTTCTGTGTTAAATAGTCAACCACGCCCTGACAATCTTGAGAGTTGATGGGACATGCCTTCTTCTGAGCACTGTACTTTGGTCTAGGGCCACACAAAATCCATATGGGGGGGGGGGGGGGGATGAAGTGAAAGGCATGCACTGACTTGATTAATTCAATGTGCAGTCACACAGGTGCAGTGAAAAGTATGCAGTGACTGGTATTAGAATACAATGTGTAGCTGTCACACAGGTACAGTTAACAGGTATGCACGGACTGGTGTATTAAACAGCATGCAGTCACACAGGTACTGTGAACAATTATGCAATGACTAGTATTACAAATGTGCAGCTGTCACACACACAGGTACCGTGAACAGGTATGCAGTGACTGGTATATAATATAACACTGCTTGCGGTCACGTAGGTGCACTGAACAGGTATGCAGTGACTGGTATTAATACAATGTGCAGCTGTCACACACACGTATCGTGAACAGGTGCAGCGACTGACTGGTATATAACACTGCTCACGTAGGTAGGTGCACTGAACAGGTAGGTATGCAGTGATTGGTATTACAAATGTGTGGCTGTCACTCACACAGATACCGTGAATAGAGATGGCCCGAACGCCAACTTGTTCGCGTGAACTTAGCTGGTTCGAGTTCGCTGTGAACCGCAAACACTTAGCGAGTTTGACCCGCCCCCTATACCACATCATTGGGCTAAACTTTGACCCTCTACATCACAGTCAGCAGACACATGGCAGCCAATCAGGCTGCACTCCCTCCTGGACCTCCCCTCCCACTTATAAAAGGCAGCAGCATCGGCAATGTTCTCACTCTCTGTGCTGCTGTATTAGTGAGAAAAGGGAGAGACATTGGAGAGATAGGGAAAGCGATCGTTAGGAGGTCTGTTAGCTTGCTCCTTGTTAATATTTGTTGATGAAAAGCATCCCAAAACTGCTCTTTTGAGAGCTAATGTTCTTCTGATGTGTTTTTGTGTGTGTGTGTGTGTGTGTGTGTGTGTGTGTGTGTGTGTGTGTGTGTGTGTGTGTGTGTGTGTGTGTGTGCCACTGACACTGCATACACAGCCCTGTCTGTCGCAGCTGGCCCTTGCTAATTGCTGTACTGTGCCAGGCCCAGCACATTCAGTACATACCTTACACTGCCTCTCTGTGACTGCACTTTGTATTATACCACCAGCAGTCAGGTGAAAATAGTGTTCAGTACCTCACCTTTATCAAAATGAATGAGGCATGGATCCTGGAGGGCTACTGCCTGCCCCAAGACTAAGTCAGTCCCCACACACAGCATCTCTGCCTGCACACCGTGTGACTGCCTGCCCCAAGACTAAGTCAGTCCCCACACAGCATCTCTGCCTGCCGGCCACTTGACTGCCTTCTGCGCAACCACCAACAGGGTCCAGACCAGGCCTCCAGGTGGATTCCTGAATTTTTAAGGCCGCTGCTAGCAGCAGCCGCTAACAAAAAAATAAATAATTTTCTTCTGGTGCATGTACTGTACATCAGTGGTGCTCATCTGAGCTAGGATATCCAAGATACTCGGATATCTTAGCTCTTTTTTCACTATTCAAACTCGAATACCGAGCTCGAATAGTATTAGCTATCCGGGCTGTGCTATCTGAGCGCACTCGGATAGCAAGCAGCTATCCGGAGATATCCTAGCTATCCGAGCTCGGATAGCGTCACCAGCTCGGATAGCGTCACGTCAGACGTCACCCCGAGTCCTCACAGGCGAATCAGAGGGCTCCCAGCCCTCTGACTGCAGCCAATCACAGAGGGGGAGCCTGGCCAAGCCCCCCTCTATAAATAGCGGGCGCCATCTTGCCTCACTCGTCCTGCTTGCGACTTACTGACTAACTGTACTGAGAGACTGCTCCAGTGCTTTTTGTCTGTGTGCAAGTGCATTTATTGTGTTCTAAACCTAGCGTTTTTACACTCCAACACTTGATATTCAACTGTATTGCTTTGTATTGTAGATAGATTGTATTTTAAGCAGTTTAGTTTGTGTGATTAGGTACTAGGGAGGGAGACTGTCACTGCTGCAGCTGCAGCCAGCAGCTAGGCCCTGTGCCTAGGCAAGGCAGCCTGCCCTGCTCTGTGCTCTAGTCTCTAGTTACCTGTGCTCTCACCTATCCTACTCTACTGTACTACTGTGTTAGATAGATTATTGTACTATTTTGTAGTTAGCAAGGCCCAGCTTTACTGCTATACCTGTCCTGTATCTGCTCTCTGTAATCTAATCACACCTGTTCTATTATTTAGCTAGATTCTTCTATTGTTTAGTTAGTACTGTAGTGTACTGTAGTCTGTGTATAGGGACCGTCCGTCACCGCATTACCTAGGGTCTTTGTGTGCGCAGTGCATGTCTGCGCTGTCCGCACCGTCTCGTTAGTGCTACACCCGTCCTATTGTTTATATTACTTCTATTGTGTATTCGCTGACTTGTACTGTACTGTAGTCTGTGTATAGGGACCGTCAGTCACCGCGTTACCTAGGGTCTTTGTGTGCGCAGTGCAAGTCTGCGCTGTCCGCACCCTCTCGTTAGTGCTACACCCGTCCTATTGTTTATATTACTTCTATTGTGTATTCGCTGACTTGTACTGTACTGTAGTCTGTGTATAGGGACACCGTCAGTCAGCGTCAGCTAGGGTCTTTGCGTGCGCAGTGCACGTCTGCGCTGTCCGCACCCTCTCGTTAGTGCTACACCCGTCCTATTTCTTTATATTACTTCTATTGTGTATTCGCTGACTTGTACTGTACTGTAGTCTGTGTATAGGGACACCGTCAGTCAGCGTCAGCTAGGGTCTTTGTGTGCGCAGTGCACACTCTCTCGTTAGCGCTACACCGATCTCTGCTGTAGAGTACACCTGTCCGTCACCTCACACACCCACCACCACCACCAGTCCCACCCCATTAAAGTACCCCACTTGTCCCACCCGCCTATACATAACTTTTTTTTTTCATTTGTATAATATTAAAAATATACGATGTCTGGCACTGGCAGACGCGGTTTGGGCAGGGGCAGCAAGGGCAGCAAGGGCATCGGCAAGAGAGGAGGTCGTGGGCGTGGCAGCCACGCCACCACCACCACCATGCGCAGTTCTGCGTCTGCACCAGTGGCTATTCCGCCATTAGCCACTGGCCGTGGACGCCTTGGCCGCCCAACAGCTGGGAGTCACGCTGCAGAGACAAAGCAGCAGCAGCGCGTGGCGCAGATGTTCCTCCCACCGCCAGGTCGTAGCCGTCCTATTGAGGAGAAGGACGCAGACTCTGTGGTGGAACTGATGGTGGATGAGCAGGCCACCATTAGCTCTGGAACCGAGTCCTCCACCTCCGCCACCACTACTGTTCGCAAGAGCAGCAGCAGCCGACCAGCACTGCCTGGGGAGGAGGAGTGCAGTTCTCCAGCCCCAGCGGGCAACACCAGCACCCTGTCACTCAGCACCTTCTTATCCCCAAGCACAGCGGGGCTATGGAGTGCTGTTGCGGCAGAATTGGCAATGGAGGAGGAGGAAATGCTGATGGGCACTTTGGGGGATGATGCTTTGGACAGTCAGACAGTGGTGACTGTCCCTCAGCCCATGCATGCAGAAGGGGAGTTTGTGGGGTCATCCCAGCAGGACATGTTTGCGGAGGGGGAGGATGATGATGACAGGGTGAAGGACAGAGACTGGGTGGCACATCCTGAGGATGTCATCAGCTCTAAGGAGGAGGAGGAGGATGCGTCTGTGGGCCTTGCTAGAAGGATGAGCATCGCAGGCATAGGCAGGATCAGAAGTGGGCGTGGTATGCAGGCCACACAGGGTGCTGATCCAGAGGCAGAGAGTTCTGCCAGTGCCACCAGCCGCACCAAGAACTCCCCCCCCCAAAACCACCACAGGGAGACCAGTGGCAGCAGCACCTTCCAGCCGAAGGGGCAACTTCACCTCCCCAGTTTGGAATTATTTCACCCTGCCATATGTGGAGTGCAAGTATGCCACCTGCAACCAGTGCCGCAAGCAGTTCAGCAGAGGGAAGGAGCCCTCTGCGTACGGCACCACCTCTCTGGTCAACCATCTGGCAGGGAAACACTTTCATGAGCATGAGGAGTTTATGAAGTTGAAGGAAGCTGGCAGTGACAGTGGCAGACCCGCCACCTCTGCGAAGCCGTCAGCAGCAGCCACCCGCCCTCCTCCACTTCCTCCAGCAGCACCAGCAGGAGTGCGTCAGAAATGCACTGCTCCTCCTCCCTCTGCAACTCCTGCCGCCGACACTGAGGCCTGTTCTGGCAGCCAGTCCTCAGTGGCCTCCTCTGCGCCCTCCACTGAATCCCGTGCCAGCAAAAGGCGTCGCCAGACCCTGCTCAGCGACACCTTCCAGGGGGTGGTCAGGGTTCTGCCTCGCGTGTGTCAGCTGAATGGCTTGCTGGCACGGGCCATATGCTCCCAACTCCTGCCTTATTCCCTTGTGCAGGAGGAGAGCGACATGCGTGTGCTCCTGATGTGTGCAGCCCCCGATTGGCCAATCCCCAGCCGACATTATTTTGAATGCACGGCCATCCCTGCACTTCACCACTCTGTGATGGCCAATGTCAGGAGAGGGCTGGAGCATGCATGAAAACTGTGCTGTCCCAATTGTGTATTGGACACAATGTGGGCTTCACGACCGCTGTCTGGAACCTCATGCTGTTTATTTATGGCCCTAGTACCACCGCTCGGAACCAGGGCCTATTATGTCAGTCACATCACACTGCCTGACACACACTCCTCCTCCTCCTGTAGCTGCATTGAGCTTCTGCTGTCTGTGTGCTGCTACCACTGCCAGGAAGAACAGAAGAAGAACTATTTTTTCTGCTGCCACCCACTCTCCTACCAGCTATTAAATTTACCACACTACAACTTGCAACTACTTCCTCCTCCTGCTGATGTCTGTGTTTTACCACCGCCAGTATACACAGAAAAAGGCGCTGTGGCTTGCAATGTGCCACTACCTATTATGCCATCAACACAAATATAACTATGGTGTTGTTATTAAAATAAAATATTTTCACAAATGAAGTAAAAAAAAATAGTACAAAAGAAAGGAAAACCAAGACACATAATATAATGATAGAGAAGAAGAGGAAAACGAAGAAGAAGATATAGAAGAAGAAGATATAGAAGAAGAAGATGAAGAAGATATAGAAGTAGAAGAAGAAGAAGAAGAAGAAGAAGAAGAAGAAGAAGAAGAAGAAGAAGAAGAAGAAGAAGAAGAAGAAGAAGAAGAAGATATAGAAGAAGAAGAAAAAGATATAGAAGAAGAAGAAGCAGATATAGAAGAAGAAGAAGAAGAAGAAGAAGAAGAAGAAGAAGAAGAAGAAGAAGAAGAAGAAGAAGAAGAAGAAGAAGAAGAAGAAGAAGATATAGAAGAAGAAGATATAGAAGAAGAAGAAGAAGATATAGAAGAAGAAGAAGAAGATATAGAAGAAGAAGAAGAAGAAGAAGAAGAAGAAGAAGATATAGAAGAAGAAGAAGAAGAAGAAGAAGAAGAAGATATAGAAGAAGAAGAAGAAGAAGAAGAAGATATAGAAGAAGAAGAAGAAGAAGAAGATATAGAAGAAGAAGAAGAAGAAGAAGAAGATATAGAAGAAGAAGAAGAAGAAGAAGATATAGAAGAAGAAGATATAGAAGAAGAAGAAGAAGAAGAAGAAGATATAGAAGAAGAAGATGAAGATGACGTAGATATAGAAGAAGAAGATGAAGATGACGTAAATGAAGACTTCCAACAACCATTTTGGACACACCTTCTCATGCAAACACTTTTCATGAAGTTAATTTACTATTTTTGATACCTTTTTTATAACTACTACATCACCACATAATCACTTGATGTTTTTCTTCATAAAAAAGGTGGTTTCATGCATCATTGACCTCCAATACAAGTTTTAAAAGCTATTTAAGGCCAGCTCGAATATTTTACTTGAATACAGACTCGGATAGTGACGTCGGATATCCGAGGTCGAATCGAATATCGAACGTCGAGTGAATTCGGATAGTTTACTATCCGAATTCGACCAAACTCGAATAGGATAATGAGGTATCCGAGCAACACTGCTGTACATGCCTGCCTAATTTTTCTGGCTGCACTGCGGCTGCAACAATAAAACAAAAGGCATATACATGAGTAAATTCCCCTTCGTGATTGTTACCTTGCCGCGGTGAAGGGGCTTGCGTATCACAATGAAGCAATGACCGGCTATATGACTGTGTTGGGGGCCACCAGACCCAAGATAATAAGGTTGTTGCTTCATTGTGGACAGTTGTTCTGTCATTGAGCTACCTCAGCCTACCACATGGGCTTGAAAACCGACATCGCTTTCACTCTCGCCATCGTGCACACCAGTCCAGCAAAGCCATAACTACACAAACAGCTGTTTGCGGCGCATTACACAGTGAGTTTGGTCTGTCAGTGTGAAGCAGTACACTAATTACACTACCTGATCCATATATACACACACAAGATGTTTTCAAGCACTTTAGACCTCCAATTTAGCAATGCAATGTGATTTCTGCCTTTTAAGGATTATAACCCTGCTGTGCGGCAAATCCGTAATTTTCCCCGAGACTTTTGGCATGTATCCCACTCCGACATGCCCCTCTCCAGGTGTTAGACCCCTTGAAACCCATTTTACATCACTTTTGTGGCCAGAAACAGTGTTTGTAGTTTTTCAAGTTCACCTGCCCATTGAAGTCTATTGAGGCTTGAAAAGTTTGCAGGTTCGCAAACTTTTTCAGAAGTTCGAGTTCGAGGTTCACGAACCAAAAATCGGACAGGTGCAGTGACTGGTGGTATATAACACTGCATGTGCTCACGTAGGTAGGTGCACTCAACAGGTAGGTATGCAGTGATTGGTATTACAAATGTGCAGCTGTCACACACACAGGTACCGTGAACAGGTGCAGCGAGTGACTGGTATATAACACTGCTTGCGGTCACGTAGGTAGGTGCACTGAACAGATATGCAGGGATTGGTATTACAAATGTGCAGCTTTCACACACACAGGTACTGTGAAAAGGTGCAGTGACTGGTGGTATATAACACTGCGTGTGCTCTGGTAGGTAGGTGCACTGAACAGGTAGGTATGCATTGATTGGTATTACAAATGTGCAGCTGTCACACACACAGGTACCATGAAAAGGTGCAGTGACTGGTGGTATATAACACTGCGTGCGCTCATGTAGGTAGGTGCACTGAACAGGTAGGTATGTAGTGATTTGTATTACAAATGTGCAGCTGTCACACACACAGGTACCATGAACAAGAAAAAAAAACATATATCCAGGCACCTCTAGTTAGGACATTAAATAAGTAATAAGGAAAGGGAGGTCCTTAAGGGGGTATGGCCAGAAAACAGCAAAAATCTATTAACCCTTCGCACTCTCGCATGCAAATGTTCAAACAAATGCATTCACAGATTCACTCATCCAGGCACCACTGTTATCCCTACAGCTAAGTTAAAAGCCGGGGTCTTAGTTCACAGAAGAATTCATTCTTATGCTTAGTCACCTACACTGCGCAGAAGTACCCAGGTAAACATAGATGTCCTAACTCTGGCCCTGTAACATGCATAGTGCAGACATGCAAACATTCATTGCATCAAACCTATCTAGGGATTAGGAGCACACTTTCTGACGTCATCTCCTGGGACAGATAGCGCATCTTACCAATCGCACAAGGGAGCTAACATAATGTATCCATGCGCACCATGCACATACACCAGCATAAGCTGTGTGCATGCTGACAAAAAAACACATACAGGGGAAGGAGGAAGTGCACTGAATTAAAAGGGGGTCAGTAACAAGAAAAAAAAACATATATGCATGGTGCGCATGGATACATTACGTTAGCTCCCTTGTGCGATTGGTAAGATGCGCTATCTGTCCCATGAGATGTAACATGCACTATGCATGTTACAGGGCCAGAGTTAGGACACCTATGTTTACCTGGGTACTTCTGCGCAGTATAGGTGACTAAGCATAAGAATGCATTCTTCTGTGAACTAAGACCCCAGCTTTTAACTTAGCTGTAGGGATAACAGTGGTGCCTGGATGAGTGAATCTGTGAATGCATTTGTTTGAATATTTGCATGCGAGAGTGCAAAGGGTTAATAGGTACCATGAACAGGTGCAGTGACTGGTGGTATATAACACTGCTTGCGCTCATGTTGGTAGGTGCACTGAACAGGTAGGTATGCAGTGATTGGTATTACAAATGTGCAGCTGTCTCACACACACAGGTACCGTGAACAGGTGCAGCAAGTGACTGGTATATAATATAACACTGCTTGCGGTCACGTAGGTAGGTGCACTACTGAACAGGTATGCAGGGATTGGTATTACAAATGTGCAGCTGTCACACAAACAGGTACCGTGAACAGGTGCAGCGACTGGTGGTATATAACACTGCGTGCGCTCACGTAGGTAGGTGCCCTGAACAGGTAGGTATGCAGTGATTGGTATTACAAATGTGCAGCTGTCACACACACACACAGGTAGTCACTGAATGTGCTGGGCCTGGCAGTGGCACAGTAGGAATTACCAAGGGGCCAAGGGCCAGCAGCTGCAACTGACTGACAGGGCTGTATATGCAACACAAATATCTGTGGGACACACACATACACAAACACACAAAATACATCACAAGAACAACATTAGCTTTCAAAAGAGCTGTTGAGGAGTGCTTTTTAACAATAAATGTCTGCAAGGAGCAAGCTTGCTGATAGAGTCTAACTAAGGTTTCCCTATGCCAGCAGGTTCTCTACCTTCTCTAATTACTGCAGCCACATGAGTGAGTGAAAAGGCTGACACTGCCTGCGTTTTATGGGGGGGGGGGGGGGGAGAGGGGGGAGCTCTAGGAGGGAGTGTAGCCTGATTGGCTGTCACACTGGGCGTGATGAGGTAACGCTCAGATAATACACAACAATAGTACAAGGTAATTGTCTGGCTCAGTCAGAACTTGTGCACAAGTTTGTCGAAGTACTGAGTCGTTAAACAAATTCGTAGTCAATTAGAGCAGGGTTATACATGTGTATCAGATGTCAGTCGTATTGCAAGGATCAGGCAGTAACCGAGTCAGGGACAGGCCGAGTCGGTAACGTAAATCAGATGGCTAAGGTACAGAAGGATCAGGCTAGAGTGAGGTCAAAAGGCAGGCAAAAGTCGGTACACAGATAAATATACAATAGATGTTAACTTCAATAATATCAGGAGGATATTATGAATGAATTACAATATAATAATACAAATACGAAAATAACAAACGACTGACTAACTGGAGTACATATATATTGTGCGTCTACACAATATATAAATGTTTCTCAATAGCTAGCTAACTAGGCCAGGAACCAGCGTACTGATTAGTATCAAGGCCAGTAAACAAATGAATGCTCTGGCCTTAAATACAGATTGCAATTCCCCTGAAACCACTCCCACAGTGATGTCACATTAGTGACATCACTGCTGATGTCACATTAGTGACATCACTGCTGATGTCACTAGATCCTCCTCCTAAGCCTATAAGGCTTATCGGTGGCCGCACGCTCACGTTTGGTCGCACTGTGCGCACCGGAACTCACCGCCGGAGGGAAGCTGGGGAAGCCGCCAGAAGATGTCGGCAGCGAAGTCCCGCCGCTCGCCCAGACCACGCCGGAGACACCGCGGAATCTATGATAATACTTACGATAATAGTTATCAAACCCCAAAAATCGCTGAATAGCTTTTAACCCCTTAGGCTGAGGCCACTCCAGTACTGCAGATAGTTTCTTAGGGTCCATAGAAAGACCTGAGTCAGAAATTATGTAGCCGAGAAACGGAACCTGCATCACCTCGAATAAATATTTCTCTAATTTTGCAAATAGAGAATTCTCTCTCAATTTTTGTAATACGTTTTTCACGTGTTCACGATGTTCCATTAACCACTTTACCCCCAGCGGTACGAATTTCTCCGTCCCTTTTTTCCCCCCTAAAAAACCAGGGACGGAGAAATCCGTACCTTCCGCGCTACCGCCGCTGTCCGCGCTCCCGCCGCTCGTGCGCGCACACCCGCCGCTCGTGCACGCCGCCGCCCGCTCGCCCGGAGATCAATGAACGGGAAAATCCATTCCCGTTCGTTGATCTAGCCCCCGCAATGATCTGCTGCTTCTTTCAGAAACAGCGAGATCATTGTGAATCTCCCAGCCTCCTCCTGCTTCCTGTAAGCGTCCTTCCGGACGCTTACAGGTCGCATGTAAACAAACACTCTGTGGCCATCTTGTGGGCAAATAGTAAACTACACCCTAAAAGCATTTTACATACACAAACATTACATTTACACAATAAATTAACTCATTACCTCCCACACTCCCCAATTTTTTTTTTTTTTTGTAATTAAAAAAAAAAAAATACAATAAAAAAAAAAACACAAATAGTTACCTTAGGGACTGAACTTTTTAAATATTTATGTCAAGAGGGTATAACACTGTTACTTTATAAACTGCGGGCTTGTAATTAGGGATGGATGCAAAACTGAAAAAAATGCACCTTTATTTCCAAATAAAATATTGTCGCCAAACATTGTGATAGGGACATAATTTAAATGGTTTTATAACCGGGACAAATGGGTTAATACATTTCATGGGTTTTAATTACAGTAGCATGCTTTATTTAAAAACTATAATGGCCGAAAACTGAAAAATAATAATTTTTTCCCACATTTTTTCCTATTTCCCCATTAAAACACATTTAGAATAAAATAATTCTTGGCATAATGTCCCACCTAAAGAAAGCCTAATTGGTGGCGAAAAAAACAAGATATAGTTCATTTCATTGGGATAAGTAATAATAAAGTTATAGACGAATGAATGGAAGGAGCGCTGAAAGGTGAAAATTGCTCTGGTGGTCAGGGGGTAAAACCCCTCAGTGGTGAAGTGGTTAATGAACCGGAATAAACAAGGATGTCATCTAAGTAAATAACTACAAATTTACCTAAAACATCTTGAAAAACATCGTTCACAAAATCCTGGAAGACAGCCGGGGCATTACACAGACCGAAAGGCATAACAAGGTATTCGTAATGCCCATCTTGAGTATTAAAGGCCGTCTTCCATTCATCTCCCTGATGAATACGTATTAAATTGTAGCCCCCCCCTCCCCCCATAAGTCTAGTTTAGAAAAGATCTTGGAACCCGAGACTTGAGAAAATAGGTCATCAAACAAAGACAATGGGTAACGATTTTTTAACCGGAATTATATTAAGACCCCGATAATCAATACAGGGATGAAGGCCCCCGTCCTTTTTTTCCACAAAAAAGAAACCTTCCCCTGCAGGAGATGTAGATGGTCTGATAAATCCTTTCTCTAAATTTTCCTTAAAGAGAAACTCCAACCTAGAATTGAACTGTATCCCAATCTGTAGCTGATACCCCCTTTTACATGAGAAATATAATGCTTTTCACAAACAGACCATCAGGGGGCGCTGTATGACTGATTTTGTGCTGAAACCCCTCCCACAAGAAGTTCTGAGTACCGCGGTACTTTTGGCAGTTTGTTACAATGTAACAAGATTCACAGACAGGAATTAGCTGTTTACAGCTTTCTCTAACAGCCAAAACAGCTAGGAGCAGCTACATAACCTGCCCACAGTAATAATGTCACCATGTAATAAATGTCAGAATGTAAATCGGGGAGAGGAAAGATTTTACAATGAGCAAACACTAATTATGGTAAAAAATGAAGCACTTTTTTTACTACATTATTTTCACTGGAGTTCCTCTTTAATATACTCTTTCATGGCCAGTTTCTCGGGACCAGTTAAATTGTATAAATGACCCCTGGGAGGCATAGTACCAGGCAACAATTCTACAGGACAGTCATACGGCCTGTGTGGGGGTAACTTATCTGCAGATTGTGCGGATAATACATCAGAAAAGGCAGTGTAAGGTGATGGAACCTCGTTACACTTTGTCTCTATACTAGATAACAATAGTTTCTTGATACAATTCTCTTGACAGTGAGATGAGCACGAAGTGAGTTGTCCAGAATCCCAATCAATCCCAGGGTTGTGGAGCTGTAGCCATGGCAACCCCAGAACCAAGGGAATGGAGAGCATTCTTAGAACAAAAAACTGAATTTGTTCAAAATATGTAACACCTATCTGCAGTGAGACTTCCGGAGTAATAGCAATAGGTTTTTGGCCTGTAAAAGAGTATCATCGATAGCCGTGACAAACATTTTGTTCTGCAAAGGTCTAACTGGATTACCAAGCTCAGTGGCAAAAACAGAATCAATAAAGTTACCTGCAGCACCAGAATCTACAAAAGCCTGACAATGTAGAGACCTGTTGTTCCATGTTATGGTAGCAGGTACTAGTAATTTTTTTACTCTTGAGGGGAGAAGACTGACCACCCAAGTGAAGTCCCCTTTCTTCACTTATGTGCTGGAGTATTCCAGAAGCCTCTTTGCAGAACAAGTCTGAACAAAATGCCCCTTTTTCCCACAGTACATACATAGACATTCTTTCTCTCTTCTAAGTTTCTCAGCAGAAGAAAGTTTTGAATATCCTATTTGCAAAGGTTCCTCACTCGCTACGGCAGAAGCACTAGACTGTTTAATGGTGGTGGTCACAGTTAGAGATGGCCCGAACAGTTCGCCCGCGAACTTTAGGTGGTTCGTGTTCGCCGGCGAAGGCGAACTTTTGCGGAAGTTCGATTCGCCCCCATAATTCTCCATTGAGCACAACTTTGACCCTCTACATCACAGTCAGCAGGCACATGGTCACCAATCAGACTGCACTCACTCCTGGAGCCCCCCCCCCTTATAAAAGGCAATGTTCTCCTGTCATTCTATTCACTCGTCTGCCTACAGTAATTAGTTAAGGGACAGCTGCTGACATACTCTGCTAGGGAGAGTTTAGTTAGGCTCTTGTAAGCTTGTTCCTAGCTGATTGTCATCTCTCTCTCTCCCTCTCTGTCCCTGCTCCACTACAAATCCCTGGAGGGTCTTGTCTTCCAGGGAATTGTAGTATTTCAAAAGCCAGCTTACATACCTCGGCTGGGAATTGAACCCAGGTCTGAGTACGTGGTAGGTAGCTCACTTCACCACTATACCACCACCAACACTACATGCTGAAGCCAGCCTAGCATGTACCATTATGATATATCCAAGAGAAAATTGCTTAAGGATTTGTAGTATGTCAAAAGCTAACTCACATTGGCCAGGAATAGAACCCAGGCCTACCGCTCTGTAGGCTGCTATCCTAACCATTATACCACCAACACAACACACTACAATGCTACATGCTGAAGCCAGCCTAGCATGTACCGTTGTGATATATCCAAGAGAAAAATGAGCTTGCTTAGTGAAATGTAGGATTTCAAAAGCCGGCTTACATGCATTGGCTGGGAATCAAACCCAGGTCTAGTGCTCTAACTAAAGTTTGCACGAATAAGTTCGCGTGCGAACCGTTGGGCCATCTCTACCCCCAATATGGGAAAAATAACAGGCAGGTGCAGGCCATCCCACAGGTATTTTCAAGGTCATGCTGGCATGATTTAGTGCAGCCCTCAACCAAAGTACAGTGTTCAGAAGACATGTACCCGTCTCAACCCCCAAAATTCTGAGGACGAGGTTGACTGGTTTAAACAGCACACCACATCTTCTACAGCTTCCGCTCAGAACCTCCGTGGCACACTGTCCTCCTCCTGCTCAGCTTCTGGAATCACTCAAAAACTTGACACTACTACCACTAGGCAATCCAGCTGCTCCACTTGATGTGTCAGAGGAGTTATTCACACATGATGTATTTAGTGATATACTTGGGGTCATCCAGCCAACATGCCCTTCAAGGCCTGCTGCTGCCAAAACCCGAATGCCTACATTCCAAAGCTCACGAGTGTGGCATTTTTTTTGTGTGCCTCTGATACCAGCAATGCCATCTGCAACCTCTGCCAAAAGAAACTGGGTTGTGGGAAGCCCAACACCCACCTAGGGACAACTGTTTTGCGAAGTCACCTGATCGCAAAACACAAACATCAATGGTATGCACACATTAATAAAAGCAGCACACAAATATAAAAAACTATTTGTAGCAAGGTTATTTTGTGGGCGATGGGCAAAAAACGATGCCCGTTGTTGCCAACACTTAAAGCCAATGGGTACCGGTTAAAAAAAGAAAAAGTCTGATACTCACCTAAGGAGAGGGAAGGCTCGGTCCTAATGAGCCTACCCTCTCCTCTCCCGGTGCCCTCGGTGCTGCGCTGGCTCCCCCGTTCGCGTCCGCCGCCGCAGGAACTTCGGAGGTCTTCGGGAGCACTCGGGCTTCCGAAGACGGGCCGCTCCATACTACGTACGCGCGAGCGCGTCATAGAGGGCATTCGCGCATGCGTAGTATGGAGCGGCCGCGTCATCAGGAGCCCGAGTGCTCCCGAAGGCTTCCGAAAGGTCCTTTCGGCATGCGGAAGTGGCAGTATTTGACCGAACTGGTCGAATACTGCCACGGGGATCCTGTGCGGGACCGGGCACCGGGAGAGGAGAGGGAAGGCTCATTAGGACCGAGCCTTCCCTCTCCTTAGGTGAGTATCAGACTTTTTCTTTTTTTAACCGGTAAACATTCACTTTAAAGAAAGATGAGCTTATCACACAGCTGAATGGAAGGCTCATGGTGAAGGAACTGCCCGGACAGGAAAGCCATCTTGTGGTGGGCATAATTGCAGGGTGCTCCCAGGAATTATTTATTACCTTTAATTTTTTATTTTTATAAACAAATTTGTATTTCTTACACATTATAAATAACACGATGGAACAATTAAAGCGGACCCAAACCAAACATTTTTGAATTCAAAATATTTAGTTGCACCACTCTGACACATACAAAGATAAATAAACACTCCTTTAAGCCTATGAGCATTTCAGTGCATGCTTTTCACCCTTCTCTTGTCAAAACTAGGGTTATACAGGTGGCAGCCATTAGCAATTCTTCCTTCGCCAGACACCTGCTACTCCACCAGTTTGCCGGATTCTGTCCGGCAATATGAAAGGAAGGGAGGGGTTCCTCCAATAAATGTAAAATATTTTATATTTGTCATCATGCAGCTGAAAAAAGGCTGCTATTTATTATTATAATTTAGAAAATAGATTTTATTTCTGAAATCTTGTATTATTAATTTGGGTCCACTTTAAACAGTCAACCTTTTTAGATGGTCAGGGCTGAGGTCTGCAGTGTTCATTACACATATGTAGTGAGTGGGAATGCCACATCCTTGCCTAAGATGGTGAGAGAGCAAGAAAAATATAATTGAAACTAAAATTATTCTTTAACTATTTTTTTTTTTTTTTTATAAATACATTTCTGTTTCTTACTTTGTTATAAATAGCACAATGGAACAATTTAACAGTCAACCTTTGTAGATGGTCAGGGCTGAGGTTTGCAGTGTTCATTATACATATGTAGTGAGTGGGAATGCCACATCCTTGCCTGAGATGGTGAGAGAGCAGAAAAATTATCATTGAAACTAGAATTATTCTTTAACTTTAATTTTTTTTAAATAAATTTGTATATATATATATATATATTATTTTGTTATAAATAACAAATCTATCCATAATCATAAATAACTTTCTAAATATTTTTGTTTTTTAAATAACCTACCTTTCCCTGAAACTTATTAAAATCGATACTACACTTGATCTCGCCAAAAAAGTCGAGAAGCGTTCCATTGCTTGCAAGTCTCCACTGCGTGGCTCTGCATTGGAGTTGGGTGACACCACCCCTACCACGAGTGGCAAGCAGGCCTGCTGCTGCCAGCCTGATGCCTGCTGACTTTGTTTACTTTTTAATGAAAATTATTAATTCGAATTATTTTATTATCTTAAAATTTTTATTTTTTATAAATAAATTTGTATTTCTTGCTTTGTTATAAATAACAAATCTATCCATAAATAACTTTCAAAATATTTTTTTTTTCAATAACCTACCTTTCCCTGAAACTGATCAAAATAGATACTACAACTTGAGAAGGCACTGGTTTGTACTAGTGCTGCTCAGATACCCCTTTTCAAAATCCGAATTGAATTTGGATCCGGATACCCAGATATCCGGATCCGAATCGAATATCCAAATCCAAACTTTTTGGTATCCGAGTAGGATTGAATATCCGAACCAAATATCCTGGATATCTGGTCGGATTTGGATGTCCGGATAGAAAACAGTCAGTGGCCTGTAAATGTAAATGGCTTAAATCTCTCTCTCTCTCTCTCTCAACTAATGACAACCCTTTTGCGGCTGTTCGCGGTGCATTACACAGTGAGTTTGGTCTGTCAGTGTGAAGCAGTACACTACTTACACTACCTGCTGATCCATGTCCACACACGCAAGATGTTTTCAAGCAATTTATGCCTCCAATTTAACAATGCAATGTGATTTCTGCCCTTTAGGGATTATAACCATGCTGTGCGTCAAAGCTATAATTTTCCCCGGGACTTTTGGCATGTATCCCACTCCGCCATGCCCCCCTCCAGGTGTTAGACCACTTGAAACATCTTTTCCATCACTTTTGTGGCCAGAAAAAGTCTTTGTAGGTTTTAAAGTTCGCCTGCCCATTGAAGTCTATGGTGGTCCGCCCAGTTCGTGCAAACTCTGATTGTTGCGGAAGCGGTTCGCGGACCCAAAATCTGAGGTTTGAGCCATCTCTATCTGTGGTCTCTTAAAGAGAACCCGAGGTGTGTTTGAAGAATGTTATCTGCATACAGAGGCTGGATCTGCCTATACAGCCCAGCCTCTTTTGCTATCCCAAACCCCCCTAAGGTCCCCCTGCACTGTGCAATCCCTCATAAATCACAGCCTCGCTGTGCAGGCTGTGTTTACATCTGTAGTGTCAGTCTCTGCTGCTCCCCCGCCTCCTGCATAGCTCCGGTCCCTGCCCCGTCCTTTCCCTCCAATCAGCAGGGAGGGAAGGGATGCAGGCGGGGACTGGAGTTCTGTAGGAGGCGGGGAGAGCAGCAGACTGACACTATAGAGATAAACACAGCCTGCTCTGACAAGCTGCTTGTCAGCAGCGCTGGCTGTGATTTATGAGGGATTGCAGAGTGCAGGGGGACCTTAGGGGGGTTTGGGATAGCAACAGAGGCTGGGCTGTATAGGCAGATCCAGCTTCTGTATGCAGATAATATTCTTCAAACCCACCTCGGGTTCTCTTTAAGATATCACATACCTGCCTCGGGTTCTCTTTAAGGTGGAAATACATCCAGTCACTTGGTGGCTGACTGACCATCCAATTATTATTATCAAATTGAATGAAAATCGGTGCTGCCAAGAGCATGTCCGATTGATGATGCGACCAATTTTGGATCATGTATTGGTTGGACATGCTGCAAAATACTGCAAAATGTAGGGCTTACTTGCTTGATCGGGTGCACGGCGTTATTGGGACAAAAGGCAAAAGTGACATAACCCACAGCGCTGTCCCACTTAATGTAAAATGCCCCCCCCCCCCCCCCCATGCAGTAGACTTTACCGGTCCATGTCCACTGCTGGCTCCATCTTCATGGATTGCACCCCACAAGGTTGCTGGTGTATAAGTGGGCACATGTGTGGACACCGTGGCGGGTAGGAAAAGTTTACATTAGGGCGGTGAGGCGGCAGATGCTGACTATTGGCTTATTTGACTTTCAGTCTGGATGAAAACCTGCACTCATCACTAGTAAATTGCATTATGGTACTCTCTGTTTCTTTGTCAATTGGTGGGGTAATTCCTGGAGCTGTGATATATGCTTTATTAGGCATTAAAGTAGATCGCTTCCTACATACTTGCAGGTGCTCTGGTTTCAGCTAGTGTTGGGCGAACATCTAGATGTTCGGGTTCGGGCCGAACAGGCCGAACATGGCCGCGATGTTCGGGTGTTCGACCCGAACTCCGAACATAATGGAAGTCAATGGGGACCCGAACTTTTGTGCTTTGTAAAGCCTCCTTACATGCTACATACCCCAAATTTACAGGGTATGTGCACCTTGGGAGTGGGTACAAGAGGAAAAAAAATTAGCAAAAAGAGCTTATAGTTTTTGAGAAAATCGATTTTAAAGTTTCAAAGGGAAAACTGTCTTTTAAATGCAGGAAATGTCTGTTTTCTTTGCACAGGTAACATGCTTTTTGTCGGCATGCAGTCATAAATGTAATACATATAAGAGGTTCCAGGAAAAGGGACCGGTAACGCTAACCCAGCAGCAGCACACGTGATGGAACAGGAGGAGGGTGGCGCAGGAGAAGAAGGCCACGCTTTGAGACACAACAACCCAGGCCTTGCATGAGGACAAGAAGCGTGCGGATAGCAATTTGCATTTTGTCGCCATGCAGTCATAAATGTAATACAGATGAGAGGTTCAATAAACAGGGACCGGAAACGCTAACCCATCACAGATGTTCATTGTTCATGT
The DNA here is from genome assembly GCF_040937935.1 of Hyperolius riggenbachi. Lineage (NCBI taxonomy): Eukaryota > Metazoa > Chordata > Amphibia > Anura > Hyperoliidae > Hyperolius > Hyperolius riggenbachi. The sequence goes on from NC_090647.1 coordinate 27,397,808, forward strand.
TACTTGGTTAGGGTCCGGGAGTGTTGCGTAGTCGTTTCCAATCCAGGATTGATTCATTTTAATTTGAGTCAGACGGTCTGCATTTTCTGTGGAGAGGCGGATACGCCGCCGATCTGTGACGATGCCTCCGGCAGCACTGAAACAGCGTTCTGACATAACGCTGGCTGCCGGGCAAGCCAGCACCTCTATTGCGTACATTGCCAGTTTGTGCCAGGTGTCTAGCTTCGATACCCAATAGTTGAAGGGTGCAGATGGATTGTTCAACACAGCTACGCCATCTGACATGTAGTCCTTGACCATCTTCTCCAGGCGATCGGTGTTGGAGGTGGATCTGCACGCTTGCTGTTCTGTGTGCTGCTGCATGGGTGTCAGAAAATTTTCCCACTCCAAGGACACTGCCGATACCATTCCCTTTTGGGCACTAGCTGCGGCTTGTGTTGTTTGCTGCCCTCCTGGTCGTCCTGGGTTTGCGGAAGTCAGTCTGTCGGCGTACAACTGGCTAGAGGAGGGGGAGGATGTCAATCTCCTCTCTAAAGTCTCCACAAGGGCCTGCTGGTATTCTTCCATTTTGACCTGTCTGGCTCTTTCTTCATGCAGTTTTGGAACATTGTGTTTGTACCGTGGATCCAGAAGGGTATAAACCCAGTAATTGGTGTTGTCCAGAATGCGCACAATGCGTGGGTCACGTTCAATGCAGTCCTAGGCCGAAGAGGTCATAGCCTAGGGTCACAAAACCTGTTTATTTGGGCAATTTCAATGGTGGCGAGTCTGACGTACATAAATCGCAGCAATGGCCGTTAGCAAAGTCTGAATCTCACGAAATGTCTCATGCAGGTAGAAGACATATTGTTAGACTTGGATTCCAAAGATGGGGTCCCTACATCTCTGCAAACCAGAGTTACAGGGGTCCAAAATTGGTAAAATCCCCCATAGGATTTCATTGCCTCCCTATTTCACTTTCCAAAATCTCACATCTTTTAAAAGGGCAATGGCTCAGCAGTACCAAATTTTCTAGCATTGTAGGGACCCTTAGGGTGAACATGACTGGTGATTTTCGGGCCCCTAGGCCGAAGAGGTCATAGCCTAGGGTCACAAAAACCTGTTTATTTGGGCTATTTCAATGGTAGTGATGGTGACGTACATAAATCGCAGCAATGGCCGTTAGCAAAGTCTGAATCTCACGAAATGTCTCATGCAGGTAGAAGACATATTGTTAGACTTGGATTCCAAAGATGGGGTCCCTACATCTCTGCAAACCAGAGTTACAGGGGTCCAAAATTGGTAAAATCCCCCATAGGATTTCATTGCCTCCCTATTTCACTTTCCAAAATCTCACATCTTTTCAAAGGGCAATGGCTCAGCAGTACCAAATTTTCTAGCATTGTAGGGACCCTTAGGGGGAACATGACTGGTGAGTTTCGGGCCCCTAGGCCGAAGAGGTCATAGCCTAGGGTCACAAAAACCTGTTTATTTGGGCTATTTCAATGGTAGTGATGGTGACGTACATAAATCGCAGCAATGGCCGTTAGCAAAGTCTGAATCTCACGAAATGTCTCATGCAGGTAGAAGACATATTGTTAGACTTGGATTCCAAAGATGGGGTCCCTACATCTCTGCAAACCAGAGTTACAGGGGTCCAAAATTGGTAAAATCCCCCATAGGATTTCATTGCCTCCCTATTTCACTTTCCAAAATCTCACATCTTTTCAAAGGGCAATGGCTCAGCAGTACCAAATTTTCTAGCATTGTAGGGACCCTTAGGGGGATCATTCCATCCCAGTACCGCTCTGTTGAGTTGCATGGAACCTGACCGCTTTAGACATGCAAATAAACTAGCAATCCCTGCAGCAATTGTGGCCAGGAAACTTATAGCAAAATCCTGGAAGAACCCCGAAGCTCCCAGTATGGAAGAGTGGATATGGATGATGTCAGATTTTTTGCAAGGTGGCGAGGGCAGTGTAGAAGATGCTGGCACCAACAAACAAATGGAGGAATGGAAAATTGCATGGGAAAAAATAAGTAACATATAATATGTAGCTGAGTATTTGAGGTGGAGGGGATGAGGAGAAAAGAACCAAATAACCACTATATTACCAACTGAAATTGTAAGGATAAATGGATGGATGAATGTGCAGATGCATAGATATATGTTGAAGTATAGAAGGCACTTATATGAATGTGTATGAAAGTTGAAATAAGAGTAATTGCTTTGCTTCTCAGCTTAGATATGTGACCTGTTTGTGCATGAGGCCTGTCCCCTCCATTGGCTTGGTCCGGCCCTGATGGCTCATGCATGGAGGGCATGTCCATAAAATAAGTAGGTGGTCGGAGAGGGATATTAACCACTTAATGTTAAGATGGGTAGGTGGAGTTTGTTTTTTGCTGGTGCTTGTGTTTTTTTTTTTTTTTTTCTTACTTTCTTTTTTCTCTCTCTTACTATAATTAGTTTGACCTGAGCCACTGGTGGAATATTTGATATATTGTAGTGATGATGGAGTGAGGGAGGGGGGGAGGAGAGGAAAGAAAATCAAACTATGATGCAGACCTGAGACCCACGTATGATGGCTTCACAGCTGTCACATGGTCATATCTGGGTCACATACCGGCTGAGTTTGAAAAAAAAAAAAAAAATTAAAATGAATCAATCCTGGATTGGAAACGACTACGCAACACTCCCGGACCCCAACCAAGTAACATGAACAATGAACATCTGTGATGGGTTAGCGTTTCCGGTCCCTGTTTATTGAACCTCTCATCTGTATTACATTTATGACTGCATGGCGACAAAATGCAAATTGCTATCCGCACGCTTCTTGTCCTCATGCAAGGCCTGGGTTGTTGTGTCTCAAAGCGTGGCCTTCTCCTCCTGCGCCACCCTCCTCCTGTTCCATCACGTGTGCTGCTGCTGGGTTAGCGTTACCGGTCCCTTTTCCTGGAACCTCTTATATGTATTACATTTATGACTGCATGCCGACAAAAAGCATGTTACCTGTGCAAAGAAAACAGACATTTCCCGCATTTAAAAGACAGTTTTCCCTTTGAAACTTTAAAATCGATTTTCTCAAAAACTATAAGCTCTTTTTGCAAATTTTTTTTTCCTCTTGTACCCACTCCCAAGGTGCACATACCCTGTAAATTTGGGGTATGTAGCATATAAGGAGGCTTTGCAAAGCATGAAAGTTCGGGTCCCCATTGACTTCCATTATGTGCGGAGTTCGGCCATGTTCGGCCCGAACCCGAACATCTAGATGTTCGCCCAACACTACACGTGACCCGTTCGGCCAATCACAGCGCTAGCCGAACGTTCGGGTAACGTTCGGCCATGCGCTCTTAGTTCGGCCATATGGCCGAACAGTTTGGCCGAACACCATCAGGTGTTCGGCCGAACCCGAACATCACCCGAACAGGGTGATGTTCTGCAGAACCCGAACAGTGGCGAACACTGTTCGCCCAACACTAGTTTCAGCACTCCTCCCTTTCATTCCCCAATAACTTTATCACTACTAATCACAACAAAATGATCCATACCTTTTTTCCACCACTAATTAGGCTTTCTTTGGGTGGTACATTATGCTAAGAATTATTTTATTCTAAATGCATTACAATGGGAATAATAAGAAAAAAAAGAAATAATTAATTATTTCTTAGTTTTCAGCGATTATAGTTTTAAAATAGTACATGCTACTTGTAATGATCTGCTCTGCTGTCTGCACAGGCAGGCAGCTTTTTGACCATTTTTCAGGTCTGCATGCTGCAGGTCCCTGGAAAGGAGACCTGTTTTCACTCTGCAAGTTTCAGACTTGCTGTTCTGGTGAGGGATTTGCATTCACTTATCTGTTATTGATAGCTCTGCCTCTCTTGAAGACTTGCAGTATAAATGCCATTTCCTCCCAGAATTCCCTGCTGGTCATAAAGGTTTGGTTCTGCTGGACTTACCTTGAGTTTCAGCCACTCTGCTATTGCTTGCTAAATATTGTCTTAGAGTAGTTATCCTTGAGAGTGCACTAGCATTCCTTCTAGTGCAGTCAGGTTGTTATTATCTGTATTGCCTAGTTCTGTCTTGTCTGATATGTTGCAATTGCACTTTCTCCAATGGCGGCTGATAGTGAATCGTTCTGTCTGTTTGGATCGCATGCCCCCTAGCGGTAGAGGCGGTGGATCCTTCTGTACTCTGTCATGGAGTGTAAGCCAGAGCAGTGGTTGCTACTGGTTGCTCCTTCTGTCTGTCTTGTCGGGTCCGTGCGATGGTACTGTCGCCAGCGGTGGCTGACAGTGAATCGTTCTTTCCTGTTACTAGATCGTATTCGCCCTAGTGTTAGAGGCAGTGGATCTCTCTTGTCTGAACCTTGGAGTTTAACCTTAGCTGCGGTTGCTACTGGTTACTCCTTCTGTCTGTCTTGTCTGGAATGAACGCTTGCTGTTGTCTGGGTGAGGCAACCGATTAGCAAGCGTTCGCATTATCTGTTTATTTTCATTTTCCGTGTTTCTTTTGTTAGTCAGGGTTGGTACGTTTTGTCACTGTTGCGCTTAACGTGCGGTGACCGTGCCTTGAACGCGCTTTGTCGCTATTGCGCTTAACATGTGGTGACCACGTTTAGCTAGTCCTGTCTGTTCTTTTGTGTTGGATTGCAGTTTGCTAATTGGTTCTGTCTCTATTCATTCTATGATCTGTCTTTACTCAGTCTTGTATCTCTGTTAGCAATCGCCATTCTTGCGATTGCTTTCTCACTTTGGTCTCCGCTTGTTGTATGTCAACCGTCGCCGGGTGGCGACTAGATTGTGGACATACATACATTCTGTCTCTGTGCTCACTCTCTCTCTCGAGTGGCTATCTTGCCCTGTATTGCTTCACTTCGTACAATTTCCATCTGGCATCTGTGGTTGTACAGAGACCGTGTTCCTCTCACTCCACAGCTCCATCTGCCGGTTGGAATTCCTCTCTGCAGGTGCATTTGCACCAAAGCTGGGTTCCCTTATCCAAATGCTTGTGGAGGGTTTCTGCAGTGTCAGCGCATATGTTGTGCGCTGACCACAGAGATAATTCCTCAACCGTTACACTACTGTAATTGAAATCCGCACATTTTATTTGGTCATTTGTCCTGGTTATTGCAACATTAAAATTATATCCCTAGTATAATGTATGCTGACAATATTTTATTTGGAAATAAAGGTGCATTTTTTCAGTTTTACATCCATCACTAATTTTTAGCCCATAATTTAATAATAGCATGACCTCTTGACATATATATTAAAACATTTTTATTCCCCAAAGTCAGTAAGTGTAATTTTACTCTTTGGCCACAAGATGTCCGCTGAGTACTTCCTATTTGCGTACAATAAGTACGCTATAGGAAGCAATGTGTTGCTACAATGTAACTAGGGAAGTGACACAGGCATCAATGGATGCCTGTGATCATGGTGGCCTAGAGGGGAGATCAATGAATGGAAACTTTGTTCCCATTCATAAATCTAACGATCGGCAGCAGTAAAAAATCGGCGAGCAGGAGTAAGCGGGGCGGCTCTATTTAAGAATGAACACTGGTTTTGAACTATGTCGCCCAATCGAGTTCTTTTCCACCTGGGGGGGGGAGGGGTCTTAAGCTTAATAGGATTAGGCAATGCCCCCATTGCCTAAATTAAGAATTCACCAGCACTTAGCAATTGGATATGGGCCCTTGTCTCTGTGAGCACTGGAGGAGGAGCTAGTACCTTGCTGTAATCTGTTTCTCTAATACACACTTCCACTGACAGTCCCCCGCATGGGAATAAAATGCCTTGTACTATCATCATAGTAAACCTTGTACATTTGGTTTTCCCTGTTGTATTGTTTATCTTCATAAAAAAATGTTCAATAATAAAGAAAAAAAAAACAAAAACATAAGAAACATAAAGCCCCATTTCTGTGTAGTGTAAAATACTGAACTTTCTAGTTCTACAGCTCTACTGAAGTACAACTTAAACCTCCATGATGACAGCCCTGGCCTAGAGATTGACATTTAGATGTGTTAACAGAAAAAAAAAAAAAACATTGAGGTCACTAAGAAACAGAACACTTGTGTTCCTGGATAAGTTATTGTAATAGAAATATATATTGTGTTTTACGATACAGGAATCTCAGTAGTAAAAGCATCCTGACCTCAACCACAACCTAATATGGACAAATAAAGGCTTGGAGTACAGTGTGATGGAACTATAAATGTTATCTCTCAATGTTTCCATATTTCTGTACTGGATGCTACAATTGTTTTGAGATGCAAGAGCTGGAACACTTTCCTCCGTATCTCCTTCAGCTTCAGACCATAAATGAGAGGATTTAGGAGTGGGGGCACCACAAAACTTTGCACCGACATGAGAATTCTCAACTCATAAGGTAAGTTTTTTGGCTTGAAACGATAGAGGAGCACTTCAAAGAATATGTCGGCTACATAGTTAGTCATGGTTACAAGGTGGGGGGTGCAAGTCTGCAAAGCTTTGGTTCTGAAGTCTTTAGAAGATCGTGTGCAGACACGTAATATCTGTACATACGAAAATAAAATAAGTAATGGAATCGTTATCATGAACCCCAGAGTGAGGAAAAGTCCATAGATGCTGTTTATGGTGGTGTCAATACATGAGAGGCTAACAAGTGAGAAATTGTCACAGTAGAACTTCTGGATTGCTGAACCACATATTGGAAGTCGAACAGTCAACCAGAAGTGGATGGAAAAAGAAATGATGTTGAAAAACCAGGCAAAGACAATCAGTTTAAACACTGTAGGTAAAGACATAATTTTGTTGTATCTCAATGGGTTGCAGATACATACGTACCGATCATAAGCCATAAGACTAAGAAGAGTCATCTCGCAGGCCCAATACGTATGAACACAAAATATCTGGGTCAGGCAGCCAATGTAGGATATGGTGGGGATCTGCTGAAGAAGACTTACAAAGAGATTCGGGTAGAATCCCAGACTGCCAAAAAGACCATTCAGACATAGTGCTGACAAGAAGATGTACATAGGCTCATGTAATGCTGGATTCAATGCAACTACAGAGATGATCACACTGTTGGTGAGGAGGATCAGCAAGAAGCCAAGTAGTGTCATCACACTGTAAAGGTATCTAAATTCCGCCATTTCCCCAAACTCAAGAATCAATAGCGAAGGCGTGGAGTAGGTCATGTTAGCCATTATTTTTTCTTTTATGTGTGCTCAGAACCCTGAAAATAGAGCCATAAAACGTCAAATGGATCGGAAAGGTTCTCAATTAACATACTATATGATACAGCCTTGACTTCTTTAGATGGTAGAAATCCACAATACTGTTTCATGGTGCCTGTTTTTTTAGTGCAGAGAAACGAGAATCACTCCTGAGTCCATAAGTATTGCTTAATTACCAGGTAAGAAATACCAGGAAATGTGAGAATGGTGGTTAAAGAACACCCAAAGTGAAAGGGATATGGAGGTAATGTATTGTGTGGACCCTGGCGGTTGGACCACAGACAGCAGGAGGATAAATACAGCAGGAGGAGTGATGTGTCACATGTGGCACTGGCAGCAGGCAATGTATTGTGTGGACCCTGGTGGTGGGACCACAGACAGCAGGAGGATAAAGACAGCAGGAGAAGGAGGAGTGACGTGTGGCACTGGCAGCAGGCAATGTATTGTGTGGACCCTGGTGGTTGGATCACAGACAGCAGGAGGATAAATACAGCAGCAGCAGGAGGAGGAGTGACGTGTGGCAGCAGGCAATGTATTGTGTGGACCCTGGCGATGGAACCACAGACAGCAGGAGGATACAGACAGCAGGAGGAGGAGGAGTGACATGTGGCACTGGCAGCAGGCAATGTATTGTATGGACCCTGGTGGTTGGATCACAGACAGCAGGAGGATAAATACAGCAGCAGCAAGAGGAGGAGTGACGTGTGGCACTGGCAGCAGGCAATGTATTGTGTGAACCCTGGCAGTGGGACCACAGACAGCAGGAGGGTGAAAATCAGTGCAGCGTAATTTTGGCACTTTATAAATACAATAAGTACATAAATAAATTCATAAATAAATAAATGCAGCAGCAGCAGGAAGAGGAGGAGGAGTCATGTATAAATACAATAAATACATAAATAAATTCATAAATTCATAAATAAAAAAATGCAGCAGCAGCAGGAGGAGGAGGAGTCACATATAAATACAATAAATACATAAATAAATTCATAAATAAATAAATAAATGCAGCAGGCCAGCAGGAGGAGGAGGAGTTGTCACGTATGGCAGCAGGCAATGTATTGTAATTCCCAGGCAGGCACCTCATGTCCTCCTCTCGCCGACAACAGGTGCCAGGAACGTGCCTTTAATCCAGGCCTGGTTAATCTTCAAAAATGTCAGTCTGTCCACGCCCTCAGTGGACAGACAAGAGCGCTTCTCGGTGACCACGCCACCGGCTGCACTGAAGCACCTCTCAGACAGCACGCTGTAAGGGGGACAAGACAATACCTCCAGGGAGTACTGCGCAAGCTCCCTCCAGATGTGCAAGTGCTCCACCCAGTACTCCGTGGGGTCTCCAGATTCCGCGCTGCCGGTGTCAAGCCCACTGAAGGACCCCATGTAGTCAGCCACCATCCGGGTCATGCGCTGGCTGTGACTCTCAGAGAAGGTGGCTGTTGCATGCACCTCCTCTCTTGGCTGCTCTACCATCATGTAGAACACCTGTGTCAATGACAGCAGGTCCCCTGGGTGCCTGACGCTGCTGCTGGCTGCAGGCACCAGCTGCTGTGCTGGCTACTGGAAAGGGACAGAGGGGGTGGAAGGTGGGGGGAAGGCTTCCTCCAGTCGCCGAACAAGGATCTCCTGCAACTCCCATGCTCGCTGCTCACAGTCTCTAGCAGGCAGAAACTGATCCCACCTCTCTCTCAGCTGTGGGTCCAGGATCATGCTGATTCAGGCATCCTCCATCGCTCGCATCCGCTTGACCCTGGGGTCTGTGCGCAGGCAGCACAGCATGTGCTGCCATGGGGAACAGGGTGGACCGTCCAACAGAGACATCAGGGTCAGCATCCTCCTCCTCCTCCTCCTCTGGCTCCTGAGCCTCTTCCTCCACTCTCCACCCTCGCACCACTGCTGTTGCGCTCCGATGTACCCCCCAGCAGCAACCTGCAGCACCTCCAACTCCTCCTCATACTCCTCCAGGGACTCAAATACCTCAAACTGCTCCAAAACATCCCTGTACATGCTCTCGCTGGTGCTGGAGGCCTGGCTGGAAATGGTGGCTTCCTGCTCCGCCATCATTACCACCACAGCCTGCACCTGACTCTCCACAATGGGCCGTGGGTGACAACCCGTGTCAAAAATGCACGCAACATGCTGCTGTTGCGCCTCTGCTCCCTCTTCCACAACGCTGTGGTCAATGGCTGGCGGCGGACCAGTCCCAGACCTTCTGCTGCTGCTGGCAGTGGCTCCTGCAATGGTGCTGCCTCTCCTGGTGGTGCCTCGCCTCTACCTCTGCCAGTCATTGTGCAATATACAAATACAGTAAAAAAAAAAAAAAATTAGAAGAGGGCGGTAAACTTTAATAAAGTCTGTGTTGGTGGTGACTTGGTGGTGACTGCTGGTGGTGGTGACTGGTGTTGAGTGACAACAAAAAATGAGAGTTTTGTTTTATTTAAATAGTAGTATTAAATAGTAGCAGTACTACTACTAACAGCAGTAGTATAGTATAGTATACTACAGTACTAACTAACTCGTGTGACGGATATTGACAATTAAAGTCAGACACACACAGTCAGACGCAATCAATCAATAGGGTCGGGCAGGTGACACTCACAGGTCACTCACAACGGATGCTGGCCTGTGATGTAACTATTATTTATTACACACAGTACAGAAGCTAATAAAATCACACATTAACAGTTCAAAAAATTAACTGTACGGGTACTAGTAGTCGTACGCAGGTAACTAATAAATCCCTAGCATACTTCAAGTAACTAAGTTGTGCGACGCAGACAGTTGGTGACAATTAAACTCAGTCACACACGGTCAGACACAATCAATCAATAGGGTCGGGCTGATGACTGTCACAGATCACAACAGATGTTTGCTGGCCTAGTGTCCTCTACACAGTCAGTAACTAACTAACAAAGTACTGAAGCTAATAAACTAACAGACTACAGCACTACTAAATAACTAAACTAGTACTAAGTACACAACTAACTAGAATCCCTAACCTACCTAAGCTAGTAGTAGGCTAAGGCTGCACACAGACTAACACTAGCCTAGCACAGTATACACTATACACTAGCTGACTACAAACAATCAAATTACTATCGAATTATATAACAGTGCAATCAATGTGTTTAGGAGGTGTTTAGGAAGCAAAACACTAGGTTTAGCAGTGAAAATGCACTTGATCAGATGCAGCACAGCACTGTAGATACTCTCAGTACCAGCACAGTCACACAAGTACGTGGCTCCACAAGAGGGCCGCCGCCTTATATAGAGGAGGGGAGGGTCAGGCTCCCCTCCTCTGATTGGTTGCTAGGGTTGCAAGGTCCTCGGCTGGAGGACTTCTGATTGGCCCAATGACGTCATCCCCGAATCCCGAAGCCGAAACCGAACCCACAGCGTCATCCGGCCGAATTCGAGTGCGCACATTCGGGAACCTTCGAATTCGGCTTTAGCATGATTTTTAACATTCGGGTTTGGTTTCGCCTTCGGGAAACCTGAAAAAGCACCCGAATTTTCGGGTAAACTTCGCATTCGGGGTCCTGGCGAGCAACCCTGGTTGGAATCAGCATAGTCTTTTTCTATTTTTCTTTCTAGAATTTTTTTTTTGATTTCACAAAAAAGACTACCAACGAAAGAAGAAGAATACAGATAGGGCTTGATTCACAAAAGAGTGCTAACTGTTAGCACGGCTGTTTTCATGCAAATTTTTGCATAGCGCACGATCGCGAATTTTCACGGGAAACGATAACGTTTTCGCACGCAAACGCAAATTTTCACACGAAAACTCTTTTGTAAATCAAGCCCATAGTGCCTAAGAAGAGAAACAAGAGAGGAGAACCACCAATGTTACTCTGTGACCAGTATTCCTCACCAGTCTCCTTCGAATTAATGGGTTTAATCCATCCTTGTCGTACACCCCCACCAAACGTTAAAAACCTCCACTCCCTCCTGCCAGTCATTACTATCTATTCCCTCCACCTTCTGTCCCCCATTCATATAAAGCACCAAACATCTCTATTCTCTCATGCCCACCATTGGCAACTATTCACTCTCTCCTCTGTCCCACAACCACACAGAATACCAATCATCTCTATTTTCTCATGTCCATCATTTTTACAGTTATTCATTACATCCTCTGGCCCCCACTCATATGAGTGAGTTGTCAGTCACCTCCACTCTCTTCTGTCCACTGTTACTAGATTTCCACCAATGGTGCTCGGATGTAGGATGTGATCACAAGTTGCCGTGGTTTCACGACCATTTTTACGATATCCGCCACGGGTATTTGTCGTCGTGGATCAATTTTCAATCACTAAAATCCGCTTTGGCAGACCGTAAATGCGTACATTCGAACGCGTTCACCCTCGTGAAAATCGCGCAGAAGCCATGGTTAGCGGAAATGCGTAGAAATGGGCGGAAGTGACTTCCCTGGGCCAATCAGAGGCCCCCAGCCAGGCCCTAGCAACCAATCGTAGGAGGGGAGGCTATGCCCTCCCCTCCTGTATATAAAGCGGCAGCCATGATGAAAAACTCCATCCTTGCAACACTCTGATACAGAGAGGATCATCTCCAGGCCATTGTTGCTTCAGCAAGTGCATTTTTGTGTGAAAAACCTAGTGTTTTTACTCCTAACAGTGCTCTTATACTACTCTTGTATTGGTTAGCTAGCCAGTGAGTCATTGCTGAAGTTAGTTTTAGTCAGTGTAGTCAGAGTGTACTGGTGATTAGTGTGCTCACTTGTATTTAGCTTATTAGCCAGTCATACACTTCAGCTACTACTTACAGACAGTCACACTGCCAGTGCTGTTCATTAAGTAAGTTTCAAGAGTGACTGTAACGATTGGTGTAAGCAAGCACCACTATTCTGATTATTGGTGATCTGCAGTATCACCAATAATACAGATGCTATACCTGATTATATGGTGATCTGCAGAATCACCAATAATGCAAGTATAGCGTGACACGATACAATCGTATGCAAGAGGGTGCTTGGTACAATAGAGTATCTCTATAGGGCACAGAGATACAACCTCCAGCAAGCTGGAACAGAAGAACACAATATTTATATACAGTGTAAATTCAAGTCTGTAGAAATATCCACCACACCGTAATTCCTCAGAGGTGTGGTTACCTCTGAATGGGAACCCTGTGTGTGAGATCCTCCAAAGGACGGAGTGGAGGAGTCTCGGCCTCTAGCAGCAAGGGTTTGCTAGTGGCGGTCATCTCAAAGAGGAAAGCCTCTGATAGAACCCTACAGTGGGAGACGTTCCACTGAAGGGAGAAAGGTCAGACAAAATGAGGTTCAGCAACAGATCAGGCGGCAGCAGTACAGAAACATGAGACAAGAGAATAGTCGGAAACCAAGCCAATAGTCGATAACGGTACGGGCTGGTGAAGTACAAAATCAGGAAGCAGAGGAGTAGTCAAGACAGGCACAGAATCGTACACGATAAATCAAACAGTAATAATATGTGTATATATTGGCGATAAACCAATATATAACACAATATCCGAGACAAGGCTGACTAGGTCTGAGTGCTGACACAGGGTATCGCAAACACAGACGAAGTGTGACTGAAAAGCACTTCCTTATATACTGCCTGGGAGAGAAGTCTCCACCCCAGGCAGCAACCAATCAGAGCAGGCTAAAATGTCAGCTGATCTCCAGGTCAGCTGACACACTTTCTAAGAGTATAAAGGTGTGTCTGTCGTGCGCGCCCACGCCCTAGAGGCAAGATGGCAGAGTCCTGGTGAGTAGTGTTGGGCGAACATCTAGATGTTCGGGTTCGGGCCGAACAGGCCGAACATGGCCGCGATGTTCGGGTGTTCGACCCGAACTCCGAACATAATGGAAGTCAATGGGGACCCGAACTTTTGTGGTTTGTAAAGCCTCCTTACATGCTACATACCCCAAATTTACAGGGTATGTGCACCTTGGGAGTGGGTACAAGAGGAAAAAAAAATTAGCAAAAAGAGCTTATAGTTTTTGAGAAAATCGATTTTAAAGTTTCAAAGGGAAAACTGTCTTTTAAATGCGGGAAATGTCTGTTTTCTTTGCACAGGTAACATGTTTTTTGTCGGCATGCAGTCATAAATGTAATACATATAAGAGGTTCCAGGAAAAGGGACCGGTAACGCTAACCCAGCAGCAGCACACGTGATGGAACAGGAGGAGGGTGGCGCAGGAGGAGAAGAAGGCCACGCTTTGTGAGACACAACAACCCCGGCCTTGCATGAGGGCAAGAAGCGTGCGGATAGCATGCTTTGTACCGCCATGCAGTCATAAATGTAATAAAGATAAGTGGTTCAATAAACAGGGACCACGCGGCAACGCTAACCCAGCAGCAGCAGACGTGATGGAACAGGAGCAGGCGCAGGAGGAGAAGGCCACGCTTTGTGAGACACAACAACCCAGGCCTTGCATGAGGGCAAGAAGCGTGCGGATAGCATGCTTTGTACCGCCATGCAGTCATAAATGTAATAAAGATAAGTGGTTCAATAAACAGGGACCACGCGGCAACGCTAACCCAGCAGCAGCAGACGTGATGGAACAGGAGCAGGCGCAGGAGGAGAAGGCCACGCTTTGTGAGACACAACAACCCAGGCCTTGCATGTGGACAAAAAGCGTGCGGATATAGCAGCAATGCTTTTTGCCGCCATGCAGTCATAAATGTAATACAGATGAGAGGTTCAATAAACAGGGCCCGGAAACGCAACACCATCCCAGATGTTCATTGGTCATGTTACTTGGTTGGGGTCCTGGAGTGTTGCGTAGTCATTTCCAATCCAGGATTGATTCATTTTAATTTGAGTCAGACGGTCTGCATTTTCTGTAGAGAGGCGGATACGCCGATCTGTGACGATGCCTCCGGCAGCACTGAAACAGCGTTCCGACATAACGCTGGCTGCCGGGCAAGCCAGCACCTCTATTGCGTACATTGCCAGTTCGTGCCAGGTGTCTAGCTTCGATACCCAATAGTTGAAGGGTGCAGATGGATGGTTCGACACAGCTACGCCATCTGACATGTAGTCCTTGACCATCTTCTCCAGGCGATCGGTGTTGGAGGTGGATCTGCACGCTTGCTGTTCAGTGGGCTGCGGCTGCATGGGTGTCAGAAAATTTTCCCACTCCAAGGACACTGCCGATACCATTCCCTTTTGGGTACTAGCTGCGGCTTGCGTTGTTTGCTGCCCTCCTGGTCGTCCTGGGTTTGCGGAAGTCAGTCTGTCTGCGTACAACTGGCTAGAGGAGGGGGAGGATGTCAATCTCCTCTCTAAAGTCTCCACAAGGGCCTGCTGGTATTCTTCCATTTTGACCTGTCTGACTCTTTCTTCAAGCAGTTTTGGAACATTGTGTTTGTACCGTGGATCCAGAAGGGTATAAACCCAGTAATTGGTGTTGTCCAGAATGCGCACAATGCGTGGGTCACGTTCAATGCAGTCTAGCATGAATTGAGCCATGTGTGCCAGAGTCCTACCAGAATCCTCATCATCCTCTTGTGAGCGTTGTGATAGTTGTTGTGATGCATCATAGTCGTCACCTTCCTCCTGGTCTGCTTCTGCTGACCATTCGCGTTGAATTGTGGAAGTCCAACGTGCACCGCTCTGGCCCTCGTCAGTGGTGGCATGAAATTCCTGCTCCAACTCCAGCTGTTCCTCCTCCTCTTCTTCGTCATAGCTGCTGGGGCCAGCGTTCCCTGAGGCGGATGGCCTGATGTTGGTACCATCACGCTGATCGTTTTCTCCTTCAGATTCCCCCAGTTGCATCATGACAGCTGTTTCCTTGATTTTTAACATCGACCTCTTCAGTAAACACAGCAGTGGTATGGTAATGCTGACTGAAGAGTTGTCACTGCTCACAAGCAACGTGGATTGCTCAAAATTTTGGAGGACTTGGCAGAGGTCCAACATGTTGGCCCAATCGGATCCACAGAAGCTTGGCAGCTGGCCGGATGCGCCTCGGTACTGCGCCGTCATGTACTGGACCACTGCACTCTTCTGCTCGCAAAAGCGGGCTAGCATGTGCAGCGTAGAATTCCAGCGCGTAGGGACATCACACAGCAAGCAATGGTGGGGGAGATTGAAGCGCTCCTGCATCTTGGCGAGTGCCCCCGAAGCAGTACTGGAATTTCTACAATGTTTGGACACTCGACGCACCTTCAACAGCAGATCGGGCACGCCTGGGTATGTCCTCAGGAACCGCTGAACTACTAGGTTCATCACGTGCGCCAGGCAAGGGATGTGTGTCAGCTTAGCCAACCTTAAAGCGCGAATGAGATTACTCCCATTATCACACACAACCATGCCCGGTTTCAGGTCCAGCGGTGCCAGCCACAAATCCGTCTGTTCCTTTATTCCCCTCCAAATTTCCTCCCCTGTGTGCTGCTTATCCCCAAGGCAGATTAGCTTCAGCAACGCTTGCTGACGCATGCCAACAGCTGTGCTGCACTGCTTCCACGATCCTACTGCTGCTGGGTTAGCGTTTCCGGATGAGGTACAGCTTTGAGATGCGTTGGAGGAGAAGGAGTCAGAGAGGTAGGTGCTGCTGTTATCCAGTGGGAGGGACGGCGGTGCAGCTGTTTGTGGCGTGGGCAACACCCGTGCCGTAGCAGGTGAGGAATCGCTGCCAGGCTCCACAAGGTTCACCCAGTGCGCGGTAAGGGAGATGTATCGACCCTGGCCGAACGCACTCGTCCAGGTGTCAGTGGTGAGGTGAACCTTGCAGGCAACGGCATTCTTCAAGCTTCGGGTTATTTTGCTGACCACGTGCTCATGCAACTCAGGCACTGCAGAGCGTGCAAAGTGGTAGCGGCTGGGAACCACGTAACGTGGGATGGCCACTGACATCATGCCCTTGAAGCTGTTTGTCTCCACCAATCGATATGGCAGCATTTCGCAGGCCAGAAGCTTGGCTATGCTGGCTGTTACTGCCACGGCCCGGGGGTCATTTGCTGGCAATTTCCTCTTGCGCTCAAACATCTCCGACACAGACAACTGAACCGTAGCGCTGCACACGGAAGGGCTGTTGGTTGTTGTGTTTGATGAACACTGGGAGACCTCAAGAGCACTACTCCGGAAAGTGACAGTGTCAGCGTCGTCTGATGTTTGTGAATGTTGTGAACCACGCAATGGCTGGGCTACTGCTGCTGCTGAGGCGGGTCTGGTGAACCCAAGGGAGGCAGTGTTGTTTCTGGTACCCTGTCCTGACGCGTTTGCCCAAAGAGTGGGATGTTTGGATAGCATGTGACGGCTCATGCTGGTGGTGGAGAGGTTGTTAATATTTTTCCCCCTGCTCAGGCGGGTCTTGCACACCTTGCAAATCGCCATGGTAACATCCTCAGTGCAGTCTTCAAAGAAAGCCCAGACTTTGGAGCACCTGCCTCCTTGCTGGCGATTTCTGTTTGCTCCTCTTTTGCCTCTCACTTGAACTTCCACGCTTGTGGTGCCTGAAATTGCGCGCCGCCTACCTTGTGGCACAAGGCGAACTCGTGCAGCAGTGTGTTCTTCAACAGACTCATCTGTGCTGCTGCTACGACGGCGATGTTCTCGTTCACAAACAAAATCTGGGTCTCTGTCCACATTGTCCATACCCTCCTCTTCCATCTCCTCAAACTCGTCATATGTCATTGTGGGCCACCGCCGTGGAGTAGAGCTCCCCACAACAACCTCTGCGCAGCACACTCCAACGTCGTCTTCCAGATCTTGTCGGCCGACCTCCTGCAATTGCAACCCCTCCTGCCCAAATTGCTCTGGGATTTGGGTTTCCGAGTCCTCTTCGGACTCGCCTTGTATTTCAGTGCGCGGTGCATTTCCCACAGTTAACGGTTGTGAATCCAGGCACAACATTTCTGGCTGTTCCTCCATTGACCTTTGAAAGGTGGAAGTTTGTTGGGCTGGGAATAGCTCCTGCGAATACCCCATTGTGTCCTGAGGTAATTCATCGGACTGGTTATCTGGCAGTTGTGTGCGTGGTGTCGCTGCCGGTTGTGTCAGCTTTGTGCCCACTGGCTCCTTGTAACTGGCTGAGGACTCGGACCTCGTGCGTGATGTGCTGGTGCTGCTTAACCCACTGCTGGACGCTTGAGAGGTCATCCAAGTAATTATCTGGTCCTGTTCTTTTGGATTTGTGAGGGTTGTTGTCCTGGACAACATGGGCGGTATTGAGTGGGTTTTCTTGGGTGCTCCCCTGTGGCCTGTACGTGAACCGTCAGGGGAAACACCTCTTCCCTTGCCCCTCCCTCTTTCACCGGATTTCTTCCTCATTTCACTTATCCTTACAGTACACGCTGACTGGCAGCAGTACAGTGGCAGTACAGAAATGCTATACAGTACCACTATTCCCAGCAGCGACACAGAGCACAATGCTATACAGTGACGGGTGAGCGGTGTACCACTATTCCCAGCAGCGACACAGAGCACAATGCTATACAGTGACGGGTGAGCGGTGTACCACTATTCCCAGCAGCGACACAGAGCACAATGCTATACAGTGACGGGTGAGCGGTGTACCACTATTCCCAGCAGCGACACAGAGCACAATGCTATACAGTGGCGAACGAGCGGTGTACCACTATTCCCAGCAGACACAGAACAGTACACAGAATGCTATATAGTGTGGCTGAACGAGCGGTGTACCACTATTCCCAGCAGACACAGAACAGTACACAGAATGCTATATAGTGTGGCTGAACGAGCGGTGTACTACTGTTCCCAGCAGACACAGAACAGTACACAGAATGCTATATAGTGTGGCTGAACGAGCGGTGTACTACTGTTCCCAGCAGACACAGAACAGTACACAGAATGCTATATAGTGTGGCTGAACGAGCGGTGTACCACTGTTCCCAGCAGACACAGAACAGTACACAGAATGCTATATAGTGTGGCTGAACGAGCGGTGTACCACTATTCCCAGCAGACACAGAACAGTACACAGAATGCTATATAGTGTGGCTGAACGAGCGGTGTACCACTATTCCCAGCAGACACAGAACAGTACACAGAATGCTATATAGTGTGGCTGAACGAGCGGTGTACTACTGTTCCCAGCAGACACAGAACAGTACACAGAATGCTATATAGTGTGGCTGAACGAGCGGTGTACTACTGTTCCCAGCAGACACAGAACAGTACACAGAATGCTATATAGTGTGGCTGAACGAGCGGTGTACTACTGTTCCCAGCAGACACAGAACAGTACACAGAATGCTATATAGTGTGGCTGAACGAGCGGTGTACTACTGTTCCCAGCAGACACAGAACAGTACACAGAATGCTATATAGTGTGGCTGAACGAGCGGTGTACTACTGTTCCCAGCAGACACAGAACAGTACACAGAATGCTATATAGTGTGGCTGAACGAGCGGTGTACTACTGTTCCCAGCAGACACAGAACAGTACACAGAATGCTATATAGTGTGGCTGAACGAGCGGTGTACCACTGTTCCCAGCAGACACAGAACAGTACACAGAATGCTATATAGTGTGGCTGAACGAGCGGTGTACTACTGTTCCCAGCAGACACAGAACAGTACACAGAATGCTATATAGTGTGGCTGAACGAGCGGTGTACTACTGTTCCCAGCAGACACAGAACAGTACACAGAATGCTATATAGTGTGGCTGAACGAGCGGTGTACTACTGTTCCCAGCAGACACAGAACAGTACACAGAATGCTATATAGTGTGGCTGAACGAGCGGTGTACCACTGTTCCCAGCAGACACAGAACAGTACACAGAATGCTATATAGTGTGGCTGAACGAGCGGTGTACTACTGTTCCCAGCAGTGACACACAATGACTGGGGGGGACCCTGGCTAGCGTGGCTGGAGCGCGAACTACCCTGCCTGCCTACCCAAAGCTAAACCCACAGACAAATGGCGGAGATATGACGTGGTTCGGGTATTTATTTACCCGAACCACGTGACAGTTCGGCCAATCAGAGCGCGTTCGGGTCCGAACCACGTGACCCGTTCGGCCAATCACAGCGCTAGCCGAACGTTCGGGGAACGTTCGGCCATGCGCTCTTAGTTCGGCCATATGGCCGAACGGTTTGGCCGAGCACTGTCAGGTGTTCGGCCGAACTCGAACATCACCCGAACAGGGTGATGTTCTGCAGAACCCGAACAGTGGCGAACACTGTTCGCCCAACACTACTGGTGAGTAGCATGCTGGTGAGTTTGGAGCAGAGTGCTCGGACGGGTTTGTGCAGTGGATGCGGACTAATTTCCACACCCCGCGTTGGAAAGTCTGCCTGCCGGATTGGATGCGACCATATTTCCGCAATCCATCCGGCGTTACAGTGACATTGTACTGTGCTCACTGTTCACTGGTATTATTCATATCATTAACCAGTGAATACCCTTCAGTTACATTGTACTGTATTCACTGCTGACTGGTATTATTCAGCTCATTTGGCAGTGATACCCTTTAGTTATGTTGTACTATGCTCACTGCTCACTGGTATTAATCATCTCATTAGCCAGTGATACCCTTCAGTTACGTTGTACTGTGTTCACTGCTCACTGGTATTATTCATCGCATTAGCCAGTGATACCCTTCAGTTCCGTTGTACTTTTCTCACTGCTCACTGGTACTATTCATCTCATTAGCCAGTGATACCCTTCACTTACGTTGTACTGTGCTCACTGCTCACTGGTATTATTCATCGCATTAACCAGTGATACCCTTCACTTACGTTGTACTGTGCTCACTGCTCACTGGTATTATTCATCTCATTAGCCAGTGATATCCTTCAGTTACGTTGAACTGTGCTCACTGCTCACAGGTATTATTCAGTTCATTTGGCAGTGATTCATTAGCAACATGTCTGGTAGGGTTTGTGGGGGTGTCAGGAAAGGGAGTTCCATTGCTTCAGCCACTTCTGGGACTGCTCTACAGCCAGGGAGAGGACGCCCAGCTGTATGGGGTCGTGATGCAGCGGAACGGGCAGCACAGCCTGGGCCAAGTCAGCGGACGCCGTTATCACAATATTTTAACATTTCTGGTCCCTGTGTGGTGTTTGAGCAGATGGAACCTGACGTATTGATGAACATCATGACTGCATCCCAGACCTCTGCTGTGAGCAGCACTCCAAGCAGCAGCAGCCAACGTCTCATGCTTGCTGTGACATCCACCCTAGCAGTCAGTGGTCAGCAGCCCTCCCAGGACAACAGCGTTCTGTCCCTCAGTCCGGCATCTGGGAACATATTGATGGCTGAAGCTCAGGACATACTGGGGACTGATATGGAAGAGTTTGCGCTCGGGCCAGCATCACAACTCTTATTGGACGATGTTGTTGTAGGGGGGTCTGTGTCTTGGGATGTAGGGGCAGAGGAGGAGGTGGGGGAGTCAAAGGAAGAGCTTCATTTTGATGATGGTAAGGAAATGAACAGCGCTACTTAAAAACAGAGTGCATGCCCCACTTGTGGGAAAAAATACACACCTAGCATACTGATAACCTGTCTACCACTGGAGGATGTTGGTTTCCTGTAACAGCTTGCATGCAACTTGTTAAGTACTCGTCCCTCCCACTGCGGAGAAGTCATCCCCATATGGGAGGGGACCTAACATTAACTAAATCCTAACCTATGTATATGTATAGCCTGGGTGCACTACCAAGTAAAATCTAAAATTGAAAATTGCGCAAAAGGTGGATCAGCGCATCACCAGGCCGCTTCCAAATGGCCTACAATCAGAGGTGCGCTGAGCCCCCCAGAAACTGCAAACGCACCTTGAACCCAAACAGAAGCTCTGCGTATACACCAAAAGCAAGGCTGTTAAGTAGGAGCAGCTGACCAAAAATGAATTAAATTAGTACATGGCAAGGAAATGAACAACGCTACTTAAAAACAGATACCGTATATACTCGCAAGCAAGCCAAATTTTTGACCCCCCAAAAGTCGGCCAAAAGTTGGGGGGTCGGCTTGCTTGCGAGTGATGTGCCAGCATGGGTAGGTGGGTGGGCGTGGTAGTACCCCTCCCCGCTCCCCCCGTGGCCGCCGCTGCTATTACCTTAGGCGGCGCCGCTTCCTCTATCCCCGTCCTGCTCCGGTACCTGACTCACAGCAGCGCGCCCCTCGGCGGCTGCTGTGATGACGGAAGAAACCATAGAGAGCGGTTCCCATAGTAACGGCATCGCTGCTACAGGAAGCCGCTCTCTATGGTTTCCTCTGTCATCTCAGCAGCAGCCGCCGAGGGGCGCGCTGCTGTGAGTCAGGTACCGGAGCAGGACAGGGATAGAGGAAGCGGCGCCTTTACTAGCTATACTGGGGGACTACCTACCTATACTGGGCACTATACTAGCTATACTGGGGGACTACCTACCCATACTGGGCACTTTACTAGCTATACTGGGCACTATACTAGCTATACTGGGACACAATGGGGGGGATCACGCGGCCAGCATTTCCTACCCCCGGCTTATATGGGGGTCAATCATTTTTTCCTGGTTTTCCAGGTAAAAGTTTGGGGGTCGGCTTACATGCGGGTCGGCTTGCTTGCGAGTATATACGGTAAGTGCCTACCTGCAAGAGAGTGCAAGGCCCACTTGTGGGATAAAATACACCCCCAGCATACCCATAACCTGTCTACCACTGGAGGATGTTGGTTTCCTGTAACAGCTTGCATGCAACTTGTTAAGTAGTCATCGCTCCCACTGCAGAGAAGTCATCCTCATATGGGTAAAACTAACTAAAACCTAACCTATGCATATGCATAGCCTGGGTGCGTATCAAGTAAAATTGAAAATTGAGCGAAAGGTGGATCAGCGCATCACCAGTCTGCTTCCGAATGGTCTACAATCAGAGGCAAACTCACCTTCTGTTTTTAAGTAGCGCTGTTCATTTCCTTGCCATGTACTAATTTAATTCATTTTTGGTCATCTGCTCCCACTTAACAGCCTTACTTTTGGTGTACAGGATCTTCTCAAGAAATTAGCATATTGTGTTAAAGTTCATTATTTTCTGTAATTTACTGATAAACATTAGACTTTCATATATTTAGATTCATTACACACAACTGAAGTAGTTCAAGCCTTTTTATTGTTTTAATATGGATGATTTTGGCATACAGCTCATGAAAACCCAAAATTCCTATCTCAAAAAATTAGCATATTTTATCTGACCAATAAAAGAAAAGTGTTTTTAAAACAAAAAAAGTCAATTTTCAAATAATTATGTTCAGTTATGCACTCAATACTTGGTCGGGAATCCTTTCGCAGAAATGGCTGCTTCAATGCGGCGTGGCATGGAGGCAATCAGCCTGTGGCACTGCTCAGGTGTTATGGAGGCCCAGGATGCTTCGATAGCGGCCTTAAGCTCATCCAGAGTGTTGGGTCTTGCGTCTCTCAACTTTCTCTTCACAATATCCCACAGATTCTCTATGGGGTTCAGGTCAGGAGAGTTGGCAGGCCAATTGAGCACAGTAATACCATGGTCAGTAAACCATTTACCAGTGGTTTCGGCACTGTGAGCAGGTGCCAGGTCGTGCTGAAAAATGAAATCTTCATCTCCATAAAGCTTTCAGCAATGCCGCACACTGTATTGGTGTAATTTGCCTTTTTAAAACAGAAGGAAATCTGCAATAATTCAGCTATAAGTGAACATTTGTGGTTACCCACAATGCACTGCTACTAAATATGCAAATTACCCCTTTTCCTCCTTGGTAAGCCAAGCAAGCATCCAGAGTAGTGTTGGGCGAACACCTGGATGTTCGGGTTCGGAAAAGTTCGCCGAACATGGCCGCAATGTTCGGCATGTTCGGGCCGAACCCCGAACTCCCCGAACATCCCGCTTTTGAGGGAGGCCGGGCAGCGGGCGGTTCAGCAGTAGTACGGTACTACTGCTGAACCGCCCGCTGCCCGGCCTCCCTCAACGCGTCACTCTCCGGACTCCTCCTCCTCAGTCACTCACTTCACAGTGCCGCCCACTGCCAGCCACCCACTACCACCGGACCGGTACTTTCTGAAACTTTTGTATGGGGAAGCGGGCAGAGGGGGGAGCGCTAGCGGAGGGGGTGGGGGGAATTTCCGACCCCCCCGCGATCGGGGCATGCTCCCCCCTTATGCCTGCGACCCCATAGGGGGGCAGTATTCGGCCGAACAGGGCCCTGTTCGGCCGAACAGGGGCCCTGTTCGGCCCTGTTCGGCGGCCAATTAGTAGTTCGGGGCGAACCCGAACTTAAAAGGCCGAACACCATCAGGTGTTCGGCCGAACTCGAACATCACCCGAACAGGGTGATGTTCTGCAGAACCCGAACAGTGGCGAACACTGTTCGCCCAACACTAATCCAGAGCCGCAGGTGTATAGTAAGCATATAGCTTTATATTTTACACAGTCATATCAAACCCACATGTAGACAGCCTGTTTCAGACTTGTGGTCCTCATCAGTACATGGCAGGGATTGATACGGCTATATGAGATAGGGCTTGGACCAGTACAACAGAGTAACCAAGCAGCTCAGGGTGACCCAAACCACTCGGAATGTATAGGGGGGCAAAAGGGACCAAAAAGACCTCCTACTAAAAAAAAGCAAAGCTTGGTGTAATTTGCCTTCCTAAAACAGAAGGAAATATGCAATAGTTCAGCTATAAATATGCAAAAAAATTCCTTTTCACCCTTAGTAAGCCAAGCAAGCATTCCAGAACCACTGGTGTATAGCAAACTTATAGCTTTAAATTTTACACAGCCATATTATACCCACATGTGACAGCCTGTTTCAGACTTTTTGGTCCTCATCAGTACATGGCAAGGATTGCTATGGCTGTATGAGATAGGGCGTGGACCAGTACAACAGAGTAACCAAGCAGCTCAGGGTGACCCAAACCACTCAGAATGTATAGGGGGATAAAAGGGACCAAAAAGACCTTCCACTAAAAGAAGCAAAGCTTGGTGTAATTTTCTTTCTTAAAACAGAAGCAAATCTTCAATAATTCCGCTATAAGTGAACATTTGTGGTTACCCACAATACACTGCTACTGAATATGCAAATTATCCCTCTTTGCCCTTAGTTTGATATGACACTACTTCTTCTTCTTGCTTGGACCAGCCCCTTCTTCTTGCTTGGACCGGCCCTGGGGGCAGGGCGCTACTTCTTCTTCTTGCTTGGCCCGGCCCCTTCTTCTTGCTTGGACCAGCCCCTTCTTCTTGCTTGGACCGGCCCTGGGGGCAGGGCACTACTTCTTCTTCTTGCTTGGACCAGCCCCTTCTTCTTGCTTGGACCGGCCCTGGGGGCAGGGCGCTACTTCTTCTTCTTGCTTGGCACGGCCCCTTCTTCTTGCTTGGACCAGCCCCTTCTTCTTGCTTGGACCGGCCCTGGGGGCAGGGCACTACTTCTTCTTCTTGCTTGGACCAGCCCCTTCTTCTTGCTTGGACCAGCCCTGGGGGCAGGGCGCTACTTCTTCTTCTTGCTTGGACCAGCCCCTTCTTCTTGCTTGGACCGGCCCTGGGGGCAGGGCGCTACTTCTTCTTCTTGCTTTGTCCGGCCCCTTCTTCTTGCTTGGACCAGCCCCTTCTTCTTGCTTGGACCGGCCCTGGGGGCAGGGCACTACTTCTTCTTCTTGCTTGGACCAGCCCCTTCTTCTTGCTTGGACCAGCCCTGCAGGGCGCTACTTCTTCTTCTTGCTTGAAGGTTGAGGCACTTACTCTATTATATATATAGATTTGGCAATATATTAATTCTGACATATGAAATATCTTCAAATGGTAAGGGGGTTGCTTGTTGTTTTTTGAATATTTTTATTGCATAACCATGTTTTTTTGTGTTACATATAGTTACATAGTTATTTAGGTTGAAAAAAGACATACTTCCATCGAGTTCAACCAGTATAAAGTACAACACCAGCCTACTCCCTCACATATCCCTGCTGATCCAGAGGAAGGCGAAAAACCCTTACAAGGCATCGTCCAGTTAGCCCCTAAAGGGAAAAAATCCTTCCCGACTCCAGATGGCAATCAGATAAAATCCCTGGATCAATATCACTGGTAGTGACCTAGTAATTGTAGCCATGGATGTCTTTCAACGCAAGGAAAGCATCTAAGCCCCCTTTAAATGCAGGTATAGAGTTTGCCATAACTACTTCCTGTGGCAATGCATTCCACATCTTAATCACTCTTACTGTAAAGAACCCTTTCCTAAATAAATGGCTAAAACGTTTTTCCTCCATGCGCAGATCATGTCCTCTAGTCCTTTGAGAAGGCCTAGGGACAAAAAGCTCATCCGCCAAGTGTTGAATAAAATGACTGGCCCATATGCAATTAACTTTATTTCCTGAGTTTTGTCCTACGTGATATTTTCAAGCTTGTCAATAAAATGCCCTTTACACCAGCAGTAAACAAAAAAAAGGTACTCAAAATAATTTGGATAGTACTTTTCCGCTTACTTGTTGGTAGCTGTTCTCATTTTCTCCTTGCCGGAAGGCACCGCTAAGGCCCCACTGGGCCGATTTGCATATTTTTTTTTTTGCTACACGCAGCTAGCATTTTGCTAGCTGTGTGTGCAATGCGATGGCCACCGCTACCCGCCGATCCGCCGCTATTCGTTGCGCCGCGGCCGCCCCCCCCCAGACCCCGTGCGCTGCCTGGCCAATCAGTGCCAGGCAGCGCTGTGGGGTGGATCGGAGTCCCCTTTGACGTCACGACGTCGATGACATCGGTGACATCATCCCGCCCGTCGCCATGGCGACGGGGGAAGCCCTCCAGGAGATCCCGTTCTTTGAACGGGATCTCCGGCGATCGGAGGGGCTGGGGGGATGCCGCTGAGCAGCGGCTATCATGTAGCGAGACCTTGTCTCGCTACATGAAAAAGAAAATTTAAAAATAAAAAGATTTGCTGCCCCCTGGCGGATTTTTAGCAAACCGCCAGGAGAGTTAAAGGTGGCCACACACAATACAATAAAATGATCCGATTTTACAGCAATTCGATAAAAACAATCAGGTCTCCCGTTTTTTTTTTTAATCGATCCAGAATGACAGATATTTTTCTTCAATCTTTCCAAAGATTGTATGGTGTGTGTTAGATTGTCAGTTTATTCATATACACACCCTAGCAATTTTCTCAGAGTTTCCAATCATTCTTATCATAATTGGGGAAAAATCGAACCTATGTGTGTGGTACATTGGTCATATTGGTCGCCTATTCCTCCACTGAAATCCAGAATTAGTGAACCTTTAACCACTTGAGGACCACAGTGTTAACCCCCCTAAAGACCAGGCCATTTTTAGTTAAATATGCCACTGCAGCTTTAAGGCCAAGCTGCAGGGCTGTAAAACTCAGCACACAAGTGACCCCCTCCTTTTCTCCCCACCAACAGAGCTCTCTGTTGGTGGGGTCTGATTGCTCCCCCAATGTTTTTTGTTTTTGTTTTTATTTATATTATTTTTAGATAAAATGTAGCTTTTTAAAATTAATTTATTACTCTCCCTCCCTCCCCTGGCCAGGCTATCACAGCAGATCGCTTCCCTGTGTCCCAGGGGGACAGCTGTATCCCACAGGAGTACATTTGAAATCGGCGCCAGTAGACTTGGGCGCAGGATACAGCCGTATATGGCTGATTCTGCTTCTGCACAAGTCCCAGCGGCGATAATTACTATTCCCCCTCCAGGCCACCATGGATAGTGGGGGAATGATATAATTCGGCTTCCAGCGATTGTTGGAAGCCTAATTATTGCGTTTTTTAAGCAACTTCGGCTCCGTCTTCTGACGGAGCCGACGTTACTCACTGAGCGCCGCTGTAGCTGCGCCCAAATCTAGCAGCGCTAAAAAGCACTGCTCCATCCCACGGCTATCCCCAGTACAGCGCTGCTGCAGACTCAGCGCTGTATAACATAGACGACGGTTTCGCTGTCTAACAGTCTCCCCTGCGTGCGATCTCCTGCTAGCCCCATAGACAGTCGTTCATGCCACTCGGCGTGGAGCGGTCCTGGGGCTGCTGCACTGCTCACGTCAATTGACGTGGAGCAGTCAGCAAGTAGTTAAAGTGTATCCAGGCAGTTGTTAAATGTAGAAAAGAGACACAGAGGCATATTTCCATCTGCAGGAGATGCTTCTGTTTGTCTACCTTGCGGCTCTCAGTCCCCCCCCCCCCTGCACCCCACTGACCTCCCATTCCCCCCCAGAATTTGTCGACAAGCAGAATGTTGCCAAATTAATGAGGACGAAGCATTCTTTGCAGGAGAGGAGTGCCCTTTCCACGCTATAAGGGCCTTGTCACTGGCTCTCCACAGCATGTTTCCCGCCTCTCCCCCACCCCCTCCATGACAATCACCGCTCTCCTCCGCACTGAGCTGCTTCTGCAGCATCATGACCCCAGAGGTCACAGAAGTGAAAGCAGAAGAGAATTCTACGTGGGAGTGGTGGGTAGCAACAATTATAGACACAGCCTGATCTGCTGATCTGGCTACCAACAACCCCCCCTCCCTCCCCACCCTGGATCAGGTGGCATGTTTTTTCTTTAGTTTAGATACCACCTGGGGGTTCTCTTTAATGTCCACTATCAAAAATACATGCATACAAATGAGAAGTACATTTCTCCCACAGTAAAATGCACCGGACATGACTAGAGCTGATCATAATCTGCTAATTATGATTACACTACATTTTGTGTACATTTTCACAATTACAGCCATAAGTAATTACTATTTGGACATTCAATTAATTCATTCATATATTTTGTATTATTTTCATGCAATTTTGTACTGACTTTAGCTATTAATAGCAAAGCCCCCATGTATGCTATTATCAAAAATATTGCTAGGTCTATCTGGGAGTCTTTTAGATATTCAGGAGGCTTGCAGTCCTCACATCTCCCACTGGGCCCTATCATCCACAACCCTCTCTTTCCACCAGGCTTTGATAATCCTGACTCCTTTAACCACTTGAGGACTCAGCCTTTACCCCCCCCCCCCCCTTAAGGACCAGCGCTGATTTAGTAGATCTGTGCTGGGTGGGCTCTACAGCCCCCAGCACTGATCAAACCCCAGGCAGAGCGACCAGATCGCCCCCCTTTTTTCCCCACTATGGGGATGATGTGCTGGGGGGGGGGTCTGATCGCTCCTGCCTGCGTGTGGCTGGCGGGGGGGGGGAGGCACCTCAAAGCCCCCTCCACCGCAGGATTCCCCCTCTCCCTCTCCTCCCTCCCTGCCCCGGAGATCGGAGGCTGCACAGGAACGGATATGTCCTGTGCAGCCTCTAACAGGCTCCTGCCTGTCATGTGACAGCGATCCCCGGCCGCTGATTGGCCGGGGATCGCTGATCCAGTACAACGCTGCTACTGTTAGCAGCGTTGTACAAATGTAAACAAAGCAGATTATTTCCGCTTGTGTTTACATTTAGCCTGTGAGCCACGATCGGCGGCCCGCAGGCTATTCACGGAGCCCCCCGCCGTGAATTGACAGGAAGCAGCCGCTCGCGCAAGCGGCTGCTTCCTGATTAATTAGCCTGCAGCCGGCGATGCAGATCTGCGTCGCTGGTCTTGCAGCTGCCACTTTGCCGACGCGCGGTATGAGTGCGCGGTCAGCAAGTGGTTAAATGGTGGTCAGACCATCAATTTCTCCTAGTAAAAGACTTTCTCAATGGTAGAGGACTTCTCTCTTGGCCCGATATAAAAGATAAACACACCCCTCCCCCGCAGGAATACTTCCGGTTCCTGCAAATAAAACATTGGATCTCTACCCTTATACGAGATAAAGAGCCCCCATTACTACCCTCTTTCTTTGAACATATGTGCCTTGGAAATCCGTCCGACCCCGGCTCAATTTCTGAGGTCTATTCTAGACCCTCCAGCCTTGAGTCCTCTAGACCACATCCCTATATCTTGGGCTGGGAAAAGGAAATGGGACAACACAAAGATCGAGGGGATTGGTATGACTGTTGGCTTCATATTACCAACTGCTCGATGAACGTATATGCTACGAAATCAGCTTATAAAGTACTAACTAGATCAGGGGTCTCAAACTCAATTTACCTGGGGGCCGCAGGAGGCAAAGTCAAGATGAGGCTGGGCCGCATAAGGAATTTCACAATCGCGGCGCATCGCCGCCTCTGCCCGCTCTTCGTCCTCACTCTTCCTTCACAGGGAGGGGCGGGGAGAGGCGGTGATTCGTGTGGCGATTGACGTCAGGAGGGACAGAGCTGAAGCTGAAAGCTCTGCCCCTTCCAGGAAATGCCGGCGGATTGCCCCCCAGGCGATTTGGGGGCTCTGCAGCCCTTGTTTAGCGGCGGGGATGGGGCGGATTACTTGGGAGCACTGAAGCGAACTATAAGGAAGCTTTTGCTGGTGAGGGCCACAAAATATTGTATCGAGGGCCGCAAATGGCCTGCGGGCTGCGAGTTTGAGACCCCTGAACTAGATGGTACCTAGTCCCTGCTAGGCTAAACAAATTATCTCCCACTTTTGACCCCAGATGTTTCAGAGGCTGTGGAAGAGAGGGTACAATGTACCACACTTGATGGCAATGCCCACAACTTACCCGCTTTTGGAGTAGAATATTTGGTCTTCTCCAGTCACTCTTTCACATCACTATACAAAAAGATCCGTGGATAGCTCTTTTCCACGGTAAGATCAATGGCCTTACAGAAAATAAAAAAAAAATTAGCCTCTTTTCTCTTTCTCTTTGCTAAAATGACAATAGCAAAGAATTGGAAGAAGACGCTTTCTATTTTTTCAGAAGTCAAAACGCGCATGACAGAGTTTATGGTTAATGAAAAGTTATCAAGTGTTTTGCGGAATACGCATAGCAAGTACCTTTGTACATGGCAACCGTGGATTGAACTTGAGTATCCAGGCTTAGATGCTGAATTGTTTACTGTTTACTGAGCTCCTTTAGAATCCCAGGGACTTTACCTTCTCTTCTTTTTTTCCTTCCTCTCTTTATCTCTCTCTCCCTTCTCTTTCCCTCTCACCAGTTCTCCCCTTACCCCCCTGCCCCCTCATTATCCCCTAGGTGAGTGAAAGAAAGTGTTACTGCTATAGCCAGGCTACGACCTAGTCAGATTTCAGATGGTTTAGATTTCCTTGGTTCCTGGCGCCAGGACATAAAAGGCTTAACAAAATACACACACACACACAAGATGTGAGCACAAATTATGCTGGCTTTATGATTTCATCTTTGTCCTTATATGCTACATAATACAGGATTTGCTCATGTGCAGTATATTACCATAATTACAGAAAAACACGTGATTTACAAGAAATAACACCGTTCGATGATCAAGGGGAAAACATGCTATTTATGACCATACAGGTGTCCACATTGGGGACACATTGGGGATTTGCCCAGGAAGGACTATTCTTGGTTTCATAAAGCCAGCCTTTCCTGCAAAGATGTGTGGCTGACTGTTCTAAAGACACTCTAATATCAAACTGATTAGATACATACTTGTATACTTTCAGTCCCCCCTTTGGTCATTTCTTCCAAAGGAAGAAGATGACCATACTAAAGCCAATACCTAAAATAGGCAGAGCTAGCATCACAGTGGGCGAAATTTTAGTCGAAGTCTTCTAATATAAAATAATGTTCAAAACATGAATAGCTATTTGGTAAAGTACTCCTAGCAAAGCAAATGATTAACTAACCTGTAACCTAAAACAACCAATTAAACCATTTTAGCCAATCTACTGGTCAAACAAATCAGAAAAATCATTAAAAAAAACAAATCAGAAATTAATCAGGAAAAAACCCAATAATTATTTTTCCTGACGCATATCAAAACTAAGAACAAGTCTCTTTCCTGATGTAATCTAGCAAAAATCTTATGCGGACTGCATGTATGAGTGCATGCATGTGTTTAACTTAGCCCGCGGCAGAAATATTTCTCTTAGATCAATATAAGGAGCTTTCTTATCTCAGCACTTACTTTAAGAGAAATTTCCATCTGTCCTATTTTAGAAAAGGTTTGTCTAAATACTAGGCCTCAGATAGGCCAAGATTATGATAGCAACTAACTCCTGCATAAGGTGGCTATGCAACAAGATATGAGATTTGGGAGAGGGTGGTCTTAAACTCTACAATTTAGTTTACAAACTGATTGTGAGGCATGGCAGACTTCTCACCTTCCATCAACCACTGTACTCCAAGCTATCTCCTTAGTCTTTACTCTAAGTTGCACATTCCTGTTAATACAGAGGGTGGAAAGATAACATCAACCCAACTACAATCATACTCAGACCTTAATGCCCAGAGTACAGAGGCTGAGATCAGAAATACAGGAGTGCTGCCAGAACTCACTAAGCAACACAAACGTAGCTGCAGGCCTCAGTACAGGACATATTTGTGAAAGAGACTACACAAATCACAGCAGGAACAAGGCTGTATGAGACCATCAACATCTCTGACCTTCAAATATTCCCATATTAAATATACCAATCCGGTTGCTCAGGGCAACTGTGGTGCTGTGAAATTGTAGTCCATTACACCAATCATACCGACCAAAGCTTGTTATGCTTGCTCAGACAAACAGATAAAACACTCTGATATAGTATGGGAAGGGAATGCTAGCTAATCAACTTTTTACTACAATAATGGTAAATATCTATACAGACACACTAAAAAACAAGACAGAAAAAGGTGTAACTAATAGCAACCGCTGCCATGGTTACTCTGGCAAGGTTAGGACTAACAGGACAACTGTAATGATGGCTACCTTCAGATTTAGCCATACTAGAAGCACTCTGTTAATCACACATATGGACACTCAGCAACTATTCTCAATCAGGATAAGACAAAGCACAACAGCAACATGGAAACTAGCAAAACTTAGCAAAACAATTATGGTCAAATTGAATCTAATAAAGACCACGGTATCAAAAGAGAGGAGCTTTTTTCCCTGAAAGCGTAGCCCACCCCTCATAGCGGCTGACTCAATTATTGATCTAAGATCGGTATTGAAAATATCCAATCCTTGATCAGACAAGTGAACCCTATCAGAGCGGAATAAGTTAGGCCGAGAACCCTCAAACTTATTGTGCCAATAAGAAAATCCCACCATAGCTGGCAGGGATCTAGATAATGTCCTATTAATGAATGTCTTAATTACCCTTAATCTATCCTGGAGAAAATTCCACAACTGTCTGGGAATGATTTCAGAAAAGACCAGTACACATTGGGGGATAATATCATGAATGCGCATGAAGTCATACTTCATACGGTGTAACAAATCAGCAGAAAAACAAAAAATTGTCCTTAGATAAGTCAAAATTTTCCCCATAGTCACTATTAATGTTTTCTATGAGCCCAATACACATAACACTGGCCCACAATCCATACAATCTTCCTGGACCTAAGATCCAGATCTTGTTCCATTTTTCAGCACCAACACGAGCAGCTTTGAAACTTCTATCAGGGGAGGCATCTTAGCACGCTGTCACTGTCCACCTGATGAAAAATCTCTTTTTCCAATCACTCTTGGAATTCTGGACTCAGGACTTAGTCGATCTGCTTCACCCAATCTGTCAGTGGATCCAAGTAGGAAATCCCTCCGTAAAGATAGCCTCAAGATAGCCTCTGGTCAGACTCCCTCTGGATGGATCCCTCTGGATGGGTCTCTCTCTGGACAGGCTCCTCTGGTCAGACTACCTCCGGACGGGCTCTGGTCAGGTAGTCCGCTTTTATCCTCCTCAAGCAGGTTGTTTCTGTGAAGAAAGGAAAATGCAAAGTGCGAGCAACATTTCTTTTACTTTTTGCAAAAATCTTTTGTTTTTCTTAGTACTGTTAATATTAATACTATTCATCCTCTCCTCCATGAACTTCAAACATACATAGTGGATCTTTTATGATCCCAACGGATCTCTCGCAATAATCAGTTCGCATGACGTCGCTGTACCCGTGCGAGTACGTGGCTCTATACATGGCAGAGAGGATAAATACCCAATTATTTTTACACCATAATGAATTCCCATTTTTCATTCTTCCATTACATAGCATATATCCATTTCCATTACACTCTCATTCCATCATACCTGACATTCCACAATTATACCACAAACCCTAAGTAGTGATGTATGTAAAGAGCTTGGGTGGCCCTAATGCAATATCTACCTCGGTACCCCTTCTTACTACACCACTGAATGGAATGACATGACACAGACTGGTAAGCCTGGGCAGGACTGGACATGTGTATAGACAACAAACTAACATGACAGTTCTCATATTCCTCTTTCCCCCCTTTGGCCATACATTAAAGTTATTTTAATGTCTGGTCAGAGTTAGCAAAAGGCTACAAGGGATAATATAAGGGAGATAACATGAGCAGGGTCCCTGTACAGTGGACCAATGGCCAGCACTATCTCCCTGTAATATAGGGTTGGGCCCCCTTTCAGATTTACAGCCATAGACATACATAGACACAAACCACAGAACATTCATAGTGTCCTTTTCCCCATAGTGGGCTCAAGGTGCTAAAGCTATGGTTGTCCCTGAGACACACTCTATAGGCAGGGACAGCACTAGAGAGACTAGCCTAAGGTCTCCTCACCAAAACAAATAGGCACTGGCCTACAGAACAAGCAGAGCTGAAATTAAAATCCTGTCAGAGGTAAAGCTTCTAATCAGCACACTATGAAATTAGACAGTCTTTCTCTGGAGGCTGACTTTTTTCCTTTCTTTAAAACAGTGCAAAATCTACAGTATAATTGTCATAGCATCAAATAATTCTGCACTTTTATTGTTGTCAAAAGAAGTTTAAACAAACTAAAAAAAACTATTTTTCTAAGGATGAAAATGTTCTTATTTTCCTATGTTGAGTGTAAGGACTTTGGGCTTATTAAAAAACATACATTCTTAAAACTAACTAAAATTAAAAAAATGAAAACAAGAGTGACTCAGAGTTATGTGTGCAGCCTTAAATGGCTTGATGTATGCAGCTGTTACACACACACACAGATGTTGTGGCAACCGAAGAGGAGATATTAAGAGGAAGAGGGGATATTAAGGTCAAAACTCCAATATTGGGAAAGAATTCCTATTCACAAATAATACAAAGGGTGATATAAAATAAACAGTAAGTGTGACCCAGAACTACACATGCGACCTTAATTGACCTAAAACTGTATACCTGTCCTGACTATTTAGTAACCTCAATGTTTTTCCATACATTTTCCCAGATGAATATGGCTTTCACAGTTTTACAATAATCTCTCAAATATAAGTACAGACAGTATACAATGTACTATTTCTTCAGTAGTTGCATGGCATTTAGAAATATTGATGTTACAATAACTGTGCTGTATCAGTGTGGCTTGGAGGAGCATTTTTTTTCTCTGTGTGGCGCAGAAAGAGAGAAAATCTCTAACACCAGGCCAGTGGGGAATTAAAATCAGACATGGCTTAGTTACAAGAACAAGTAACATTTCAACAATGAGTTGCAAACAACATTAAATCCCTTCTCTGCTGCGATTTGTAACAGAATTTGACAAAAAATACAGCCTAACAACCATGTTACAATGTTCAAGAAGGAACTATTCATGGAGAACCATTGAGTAAATCATTTGAATCTATATGCTTCAAAGTTACAGGTTATATAAAATTCTGTCCAAATATGAACATTATACTATCAAACGTATGGCAAAACTACCATTACATGGGAAATAATGTAACTTTACTCACATGTATAAATCTGGGTGACAAATGCCATCGCTTAATTAATCCAATTTAAATTAAGGGCATTAGGTTGTGGAGAAAAACCCTTCTTATTAAAGAAAAAACTTCCTATAAACTAAACCTTGGACTTGTTTAAAAACTGTCACTGTCACATGTGTAGTGAACACAGAAACAGGTATATTCACTAAAACAATATGATTTTACTATGAAGGAAAAATATTGATATTTTTTAACATTTTCGAATACTACTTAATCCAAAAAATAGGGACAAACCTATTATCTCATTATCTACCAGTCTCTAACATTTAACTAAGAAAATAAAAAACTAAGAAGTTGTTAGAGAAAAATAACAATCAACTCATATCTCAAAAATTTTCCAAAAAACATATAAATTATTCACTGTTTCAAATAATATCCATAGGAATAAAACTACTACAGAAAATCTACCTCAACTACCATACTTCTATAACAAAATTTTAAGAAAGAATAAAAAATACTAATTCTTGTTAATCAATGTACAGAATTCTTTAAAAAAAAAAAACATTAGTTAATTATTTTACAACAACGTATTTCTAAACTCAAAAAAAAAAAAAAAAACATATAAAACTCCTTTCTACTTCTATACTCAAAACAGATTTTGGTAGACCTACTATACTATATTCCCATCTATCTATACACATATAAATACACACACATATATATATTCTATACACATACATTGGGCCATATGCAATTCACTTTTTCTCCTGAGTTTTCTCCTAGGTGATATTTTTGAATTTGTCAATAAAATGACTTTAAAGGGACTCCGAGCTCACCCAAAAAAAGAAAGTTGTACGCACCAGGGGCTTTCTCCAGCCCAGTGCTGGTCGGGAGGTCCCACGCCGGCGTCCTGGCTCCTCTCCTTCTCCCCGCTCTGGAAATGCTGACAGGCCGCAGCCCAGGCGACACTCGGCAGAGTGTCGGGCTGCTCCTTCCGCGTATGACGCGGCTGACGTCATACGCCGGCCGCCTCGCGTCATCACGGTGGCCGGCGCGAAAGTACTGCGCATGCGCGCTTTAATTGCACATGTGCAGTACTTTCACGCCGGCCGCCGTGATGACGCGAGGCGGCCGGCGTGTGATGTCAGCCGCGTCATACGCGGAAGGAGCAGCCCGACACTCTGCCGAGTGTCGCCCGGTCTGCGGCCTGTCAGCCATTCCGGAGCGGGGAGAAGGAGAGGATCCAGGACACCGGCGTGGGACCTCCCGACCAGCACTGGGCTGGAGAAAGCCCCTGGTGAGTACAACTTTTATTTTTTGGGTGAGCTCGGAGTCCCTTTAAAGTCACCAGCAAGCATGAAAATACTCAAAATAATTTTGATAGTACTTTTTCATTTACTTTTGGCAGTTTTTTTAGTTGAAAAATGCTGAAAAGTTATTTTAAATAGAAGATCAAAAATTATCTCCTAGGAGAAAACTCAGGTGAAAAGGTAAATTGCATATGGCCCATTGAATCTAAATTATATGATGATAAACTTTAAAAAAACACATTTTTTTCCTCTCCTTTGGCAGTCAGAAATGACAAAGTATTACTTCCTCTTTTTGGCTAGAAAATAAAAAACCCACAAACAGGTGCTGATGTGAATCACTAAAGAAAAAAATCATGCCTTGTCAGAAACTGACATGTCCCAATGCATCTTTAACCCTTTCTTAACTTAAAAAGGAATTCTGGCACTACCAACAAAAACTATTAACCAACTTAACTATTTCTAACTATTTCAAAAATACATCTGCGTTTATCCAAAAATCATTACCCAACGGAGTGTGCATCTGTCTAACTAACTACTTGAGAATAAAGAATTTAAAAGAAAACTCTTCTAATAAGGAAAGAGAAAAATTATTATTTTATGAGACAAATATACTCACAATTTCAACATCACTTTACACATACAAACATACCTCACATATCACACTCTTTTAGGCATTTTCCACACAACAAATAGACAATTATCCCAAAGTATGTCTAACTTTTTCCCAATAT
This sequence comes from Hyperolius riggenbachi, assembly GCF_040937935.1. Lineage (NCBI taxonomy): Eukaryota > Metazoa > Chordata > Amphibia > Anura > Hyperoliidae > Hyperolius > Hyperolius riggenbachi. Next base: position 27,434,619 of record NC_090647.1, read on the forward strand.
AACTCTCAATTTAGACAAAACACATATTAACACATTACTATAATATATGTTATTCTATATCCTTATGAACATTAACCCCCTTGCCGTTCCAATTGTGTCGGCAAGGGGGCGGCGCAGCACTTTTTTTTTTTAATTCATGTAGCTAGCCTAGCACTAGCTACTTGATAGCCGCTGACAAGCGGCATCCCCCTACCTATACCGATCGCCGCCGGCGCTCTCTGCAAGCAGGAAATCCCGTTCAGAACTGGGATGACGTCACCGATGTCATGGACATCGGGACGTCAGAGGGAATCCCAACCCACCCCTCAGCGCTGCCTGGCACTGATTGGCCAGGCTGCGCAAGGGGTCTGGAGGGGGGCGGCGCGGCGGGTATCGGCAAATTGGCAACGAGCGGCGGCGATCGAAATATGCACGCAGCTAGCACAGTGCTAGCTGCGTGCAATAAAAAAATTTGTGAAAATCGGCCCAGCGGGGCCTGAGAAATCCTCCTGCACAGGTTACCCCGAGCTGAGCTCGGGATAACCGGCAAGGAGGTTAACTAAGTTCGCAACAATGAATTACATTACTCTATTCCTGAGATTTTCCCTTACAAACAGACCTATACAAGATGACACAATTCATTTATTCAAATAATTTTGACGGCCAATCTTTACAAAATTCCAGTATAACAGATATTTTCCAAAGGTGGCATCTGAAACCAGTTTGTACGTACCTAGAACTTATACTGGTGGTCTTGTCAAGTGACCGTTCTATCTGAATTTCAAGAGAGTCTTTAATATTAATTTTAGTAATAATTTCTCAGAAATACCAGTAAGGATCTATAACAATTAATCATCGCTAGCGCAAACAACCCCAGATACAATACATACATAAAAATACACTGTTAGTCAAGATTAACACACAGAAGACAGACAACCTTAAAGTGGATCCGAGATGAAAAACTAACTATAACAAGTAACTTGTCTATATATCTTATCTAAAGTTTAGATGGTTTACACAGCAAATCTAGCTGCAAACAGTTTTAAAAGAATATGATTATTTATTCCTGTGATACAATGGCAGCAACCATGTTGTTTATAAACATTACACAGAAGCAAGCTTATCTGTATCTTGAGCCATCAGCCCAATCCCCCCTCCTCCTCCCTCCTCCCCTCTGCCTCTGAAATCAATGGCTAGTAACACCTCCCCCTCCTCCTGCCCAGACTGAGCTCCCATGAGCCCTTGCTACTGCCAAGGCTCTCTGAAAAATCTGTGGGCTTTTTTAGTTTATAGGGAATTAGAGTATTAAAACAAAAACAAAAAAAAATATTTAGCTTGAGGAATGCCCTACAAACAATAGGAAAGGAACACAATTATGCAATGTGTAAAAGTTCACCTCAGATCCACTTTAACTTGGACATAGATAATTCTAATCACCGTTCCCCCAGTTTGTATTACTTGACCAATTCACTGTATCTTTTAGACATAACTCTTCTTCACCCAATTGTATATGGATTGAACTATTACTCCTCCCTCCCCCCAAGGGAATGGCAACCTAAAACCCGTTTCCTCTGTCTAATATACTATATTATTTTCTCTCCAAGGATGAAGAAAAAACTTTTTTTCCAGATATTCTGGCAACAAAAGGTACATAAGTTTCATCTATATTAGGGATAGGGATAGGAAACATTTTGACAATACTTTGACCCATTGATCTAATTTCTATTTTATACTGTAATTTCTTGGCCATTTATTAAATCTCTATGTCAAACACAAGTATAAGATATTGTCATACCAATAGACAATTCTTATTTAGATAATTAAAGATAATTTATATATTTCCCAAATTTATCAATACTTTTATGATTCAAACTTTGTCTAGAGATACTTCCTTTATATTACTTAAAGAGACTCTGAAGCGAGAATAAATCTCGCTTCAGAGCTCATAGTTAGCAGGGGCAAGTGTGCCCCTGCTAAACCGCCGCTATAGCGCCGCTAAACGGGGGTCCCTTCACCCCCAAACCCTCCACTGCAACACTTGGCCGCAGACTTGGTCGCTCCTGGAGGCAGGGCTAATGGCTGCAGCCCTGCCTCCAGTCGCGTCTATCAGCGGCGCATCGCCGCCTCTCCCCCGCCCCTCTCAGTGAAGGAAGACTGAGAGGGGCGGGGGAGAGGCGGAGATACGCGCTGACAGACGCGCGTGGGGCAGGGCTGCGGCGGTTAGCCCTGCCCCAACCAGGAAGCGCTCCCCCACTGAAACGAGGGGATTTGGGGGTGAAGGGACCCCCATTAAGCCGCGGGATAGCGGCGGTTTAGCAGGGGCACACGTGCCCCTGCTATCTATGAGGTCTGAAGCGAGATTTATTCTCACTTCAGACTCTCTTTAACTAAATACCAAACCCAAACTGTTTCTTAGGATTTAATAACTTTTTTCTTTTAACCTTACTAATAAAACAGATTATTATTTACAAAACAAACATACAGACAGAAAATCCAAAACATCTGGAACTTATCTGACATTATAAAAACCTTACAAAAATCTATTATACTAAACCCATCCAAAACCTAAGAAAAACTACAAGTACCAAAAATCCATATGGTGCCTTGTTCATTACCAAAATGAACACTCTATTTTTCTTTCCAAAAGAAACAATATTTATTGAAGTTAATCAGGCTTCAAATTTATCAGATTTTCCCCAAAAAATCTATATTTCTCTTAGACCTACTAAGAGAATCCCAAAAGAAAATTTTAGACCTATCAAAAGTCTCCCTTATTTTTAAATTAAGGCATTCTAAAAATCTATATATTTAAATGTTACTATTAAAAATTTAGACACTATGTATATTATAAACCAAAATCTATCAAAATCATCCTATTAAAAACACAAATCCCAAAATCGGATTCGTTTTGGTATCAACAGAAATTTCACATAAATAATATAAACATCTCTCTCTTTAAAAAAAATAAAAAGAGAAATATAGTCATATTACTTACGTGACTTCTGAAGAAGACCATCGCAGCTAGCCCCCAGTCAGCTGAAAGGAAGTGTTACTACTATAGCCAGGCTACGGCCTAGTCAGGTTTCAGATGTTTCAGCTGTCTTAGGTTCCTGGCACCAGGACATAAAAGGATTAACAAAATACACACACACACACAAGATGTGAGCACAAATTATGCTGGCTTTATGATTTCATCCTTGTCCTTATATGCTACATAATACAGGATTTGCTCATGCACAGTATATTACCATAATTACAGAAAAACACGTGATTTACAAGAAATAACATATTGGCCTTTGTCTATAAAATGCTTTTTAAACCACCTGTAAGCAAGAAAATACTCAAAATAATTTTGATAGCACCTTTTTGACTACTTTTTTTTATACTTGTTTTCAATTGTCAAGCACTGAAAAGTTAATTTACATTGAAGATGAAAAACATATCACCTAGGAGAAAACTTGGAGGAAAGAGTTTATTGCATATGGGATGTTAAAGCGGTATTGTCACCATAAAAATCAAATTTCAACAGCAACTGGTCTGAGTGTATTAAGTGATAAAGATGCTAATCCTGCATTCAAAACTTTCAAACCTTTTTCTGCTGTTATGATATGGAGTTATCACATACTTAAAGAACACTGGCCCTTTAGTAGTCGTGCCAAAGAATTGCATGCTGGGGGTTCTTTTTATCTATAATCTATTCCTCCTCTTCCCTTTATTTCCCTGCCAGCTTCTTATCTGAAACCTAATCCCCTACTCACTTGTGTTTACAAGCAAGGCTGAGGCGACTCAGCGATTGGAGGAGACAAGAAAAAAAGTAAAGGGCAGAAATGACATCACGAGTTAGCCTTAACTGTGGGCAAAAGACATGGCCCCCACCACTAACAGAATTCTCGTCATTTACTATTTAACATTCACTGAAATCAAAACGTGGATATTATAACACCTGTGTTATGTAAGTAGATCAAGTATTTATCTACTTATATATGTGTTTTTTTCCCTGGCATAGTATGGCTGATCCTACTGATTTAAGTAAGTGGAGGCAGGTCAATGAACCAAAATAAAAAATGTGGCTTTTTTTCTCTAAATGCACTGCAAAGCAACCTGTTGGTATGAATCAACACTCTCAAAAATATCTGATTTTAATTTGATCTGCAAAGTTGCTGAGCTGAAAATGGAGCTCAGTGCAACACAACTGGTGCACATGATGAAATCATTTCAAAGTCCATCCTGTTTGTAATCCAACATATATGGGGAAAAAGTATTAGATGTATACTTTAGTGCAGAATACAATGGCTATTTTAAAAGAGCAACACACTTAAAACAGAAAAGAAAATAACATCATAAAACATATTCACCTCAACTTCAGTCCATCACCACCCAATCATTCCTTCTTCCCAAGTCTTGGCTGCCTATTGCCTCTTATACTGATAGTCTGTTTTTCCATAAATAATGGGCCAATGAGGAAGGGTGCCTCATTTTCATGATTGCACAGCGGACCTTTTCTTTAATGACTCTTGTGGGATTTTCTAAAGGGAACCTGAACCTACTGGGACTTGGGGATAGAGTCAACATCAAGTGAATCAGTTCAGAAAACTTGATATTAATCTATTCAATCTGCACAACAATTTTCCAGTGGAAAGAAAAAACAACAAAACAAATAAATCTACAAGTCCTTGACAAATGCAAATATTCAAAACCGCAGAGTCTTTTACACTTCACGTGGTGTGTCACATCACACAGAATTGTCCCTGCCCCTCGCCAAAGTAGTAATAGCCCTATGGGTCTATCATATTGAGCAAGGTGCGGTGCGGTGTGGTGCAGTGGGTCCTATCGTAATGGCACAAGAACTTCAGTGTATGTGGAGAACCTGGTAGTGATGCATACTTATATTGGAAAGTATGCACTCACAGTATAATCGCACTGCAGTTGTGTGAAAGGCGGTGCGACTTTTGGGACTGTTGAGGTGCGACCTTTGGGACCTTTGGTACTGTTGCGGTGTATAACAATCGCACCATATCAGAAAGCATCAAGTGTAAAAGGGGCCTCAGTGTATGAATTTCTAGCACTGGTTACAGTAGGAGCTTTTCTCCTAACATACAGTGGGTTGCAAAAGTATTCGGCCCCCTTGAAGTTTTCCACATTTTGTCATATTACTGCCACAAACACGCATCAATTTTATTGGAATTCCACGTGAAAGACCAATACAAAGTGGTGTACATGTGAGAAGTGGATCGAAAATCATACATGATTCCAAACATTTTTTACAAATCAGTAACTGCAAAGTGGGGTGTGCGTAATTATTCGGCCCCCTGAATCAATACTTTGTAGAACCACCTTTTGCTGCAATTACAGCTGCCAGTCTTTTTGGGTATGTCTCTACCAGCATTGCACATCTACAGACTGAAATCCTTGCCCATTCTTCTTTGCAAAACAGCTCCAGCTCAGTCAGATTAGATGGACAGCGTTTGTGAACAGCAGTTTTCAGATCTTGCCACAGATTCTCGATTGGATTTAGATCTAGACTTTGACTGGGCCATTCTAACACATATATATGTTTTGTTTTAAACCATTCCATTGTTTCCCTGGCTTTATGTTTAGGGTCATTGTCCTGCTGGAAGGTTAACCTCCGCCCCAGTCTCAAGTCTTTTGCAGTCTCCAAGAGGTTTTCTTCCAAGATTGCCCTGTATTTGGCTCCATCCATCTTCCCATCAACTCTGACCAGCTTCCCTGTCCCTGCTGAAGAGATGCACCCCCCGAGCATGATGCTGCCCCCACCATATGTGACAGTGGGGATGGTGAGTTCAGAGTGATGTGCAGTGTTAGTTTTCTGCCACACATAGCATTTTGGCCAAAAAGTTCCATTTTGGTCTCATCTGACCAGAGCACCTTCTTCCACATGGTTGCTGTGTCCCCCACATGGTGTGTGGCAAACTGCAAACGGGACTTCTTATGCTTTCTGTTAACAATGCCTTTCTTCTTGCCACTCTTCCATAAAGGCCAACTTTGTACAGTGCATGACTAATAGTTGTCCTATGGACAGAGTCTCCCACCTGAGCTGTAGATCTCTGCAGCTCGTTCAGAGTCACCATGGGCTTCTTCACTGCATTTCTGATCAGCGCTCTCCTTGTTCGGGCTGTGAGTTTAGGTGGATGGCCTTGTCTTGCTAGGTTTACAGTTGTGCCATACTCCTTCCATTTCTGAATGATCACTTGAACAGTGCTCTGTGGGATGTTCAAGGCTTTGGAAATGTTTTTTGTAGCCTAAGCCTGCTTTACATTTCTCAATAACTTGATCCCTGACCTGTCTTGTGTGTTCTTTGGACTTCACGGTGTTGTTGCTCTCAATATTCTCTTAGACAACCTCTGAGGCCCTCACAGAGCAGCTGTATTTGTACTGACATTAGATTACACACAGGTGCACTCTATTTAGTCATTAGCACACATCAGGCAATGTCTATAGGCAACTGACTGCACTCAGATCAAAGGGGGCTGAATAATTATGTACACACCACTTTGCAGTTATTTATGTGTAAAAAATGTTTGGAATCATGTATGGTTTTCGTTCCACTTCTCGTGTGTACACCACTTTGTGATGGTCTTTCATGTGGAATTCCAATAAAATCGATTCATGTTTGTGGCAGTAATATGACAAAATGTGGAAAACTTCAAGGGGACCGAATACTTTTGCAACCCACTGTAAACTATTCAAAAAGGAAATCATAGAACAAAGTGATCAATTTGATCATGTGATCATTTTTAAGGCTCTGATTGGCTGCTTACAATCACATGCCACTTTTGTTCTCTTTTTTAGTTTAAATGGGAGGAACATGTCCTCTTAAGATCTATGGTTTCTTTCCCAGATTATTCTAAGAAAGGACTGATTTATTCTAAATAATTCTATGGCCTCATGTTATGTACTGTACTGTATGATTTTTCACCCATTTTTCACGTGTGTTTCCCACACAAACCATTTTGGGCTGTATGTGGAAAACAAGCACATTTTCAGCAGCAGGTTTGCTCACCAGGACCCCGAATGGGAAGTTTACCCAAAAAATTGGGTGATTTTTCAGGTTTTATGAAGGCGAAGCCGGACCCGAATGTTAAAAATCATGCCGAAACCGAATTCGAAGGTTCCCGAATGTGCGCACTCAAATTCGGCCGGATGACGCGGTGGGTTCAGGGTTCGGCTTCAGGATTCGGGGATGATGTCATTGGGACAATCAGAAGTCCTCCAGCCTAGGACCTTGCAGAGCCACGTACTTGTGTGACTGCTGGTACTGAGAGTACCTCCAGTGCTGTGCTGCGTCTAATCAAGTGCATTTTTTACTGCTAAACCTAGCGTTTTGCTTCCTAAACACCTCCTAAACACATTGATTGTACTCTTATATAGTTAGATAGTAATTTGATTGTTTGTAGTCAGCTAGTGTATCGTGTATACTGTGCTAGGCTAGTGTTAGTCTGTGTGCAGGCTAGGCCTGCTAGCCTAGGGCAGCCTTAGCCTACTACTAGTTTAGATAGGTTAGGGATTCTAGGTAGTTGTGTAGTTAGTACTAGTTTAGTTAATTATTTAGTAGTGCTGTAGTCTGTTAGTTTATTAGCTTCAGTACTGTGTTAGTTAGTTACTGACTGTGCACAGGACACTAGGCCAGCAAACATCTGTTGTGATCTGTGACAGTCATCAGCCCGACCCTGTTGATTGCGTGCGTCTGACCGTGTGTCACCGAGTTTAATTGTCACCAACTGTCTGCGCCGCACAACTTAGTTATTTGAAGTACGCTAGGGATTTATTAGTTACCTGTGTACTACTACTACTACTACTACTACTACTACTACTACTACTACTACTACTACTACTACTACTACTACTACTACTACTACCCATTCAGTTAATTTTTTCCACGGTTAGTGTGTGATTTTATTAGCTTCTGTACTGTGTGTAATAAATAATAGTTATTTACATCACAGGCCAGCATCCGTTGTGATTGACCTGTGACTGTCACCTGCCCAACCGAATTGATTGATTGCGTGCGTCTGACCGTGTGTGACCGAGTTTAATTGTCACCAACTGTCTGCCACACTGTTATAAACTGTTCTAATCACCTTTTTCCGGCACCAGCAACTCATCAGCAAGAGTTGCACACACGACTCATCACAGCAAGCAGGAGATAGACTTTCTCAGGCTTCTTCAATACTTGCGTTATTTATTCAGGAAACAGAAATACAGATAGATACAGTTCATCATATCCTAGCCACGCCAATCTTCATGTTGCGTTACAAGTTTCTTGATTAAACTTCCTGCTAAAGTCAATCAGGTACCTTCTTTCTAAACTACGTTACACTAGACTACCTATGTACAGCATACATTATATCAGATTACATATAGAATGAAAATACTTAGAAGTTCCAGTCAGCATTGAGAGCTAGTGTGAAAGTAAGAAGCAGAGCAGGAATCAGAGAGAGGATGCCCTCTGTCCGCCCGTCCCGCATATTTAATAGCGGATAAGAAAGAGTTAAATATGACATCATCTTCGCCATCCCCTAGATCAGACTATTGGTGGAGCCCCCTCGTGGGGTCCTAATACCCACCTACTCAATTAATATTCAATGAGGCTTCTGCCCCACTTACAAGAAATTTGGTGTTTAGTAAATATGGCTGATGTTTACTGTTCTAGTGGTGTACATGCACAGGTCAGGGAGACCTGTGGCCTTGTCCATAGAACAGCTTCTTGGTATGTTCTGGTTCTGCTGACAGAACTGCAGATTTTCTCTCTAAGAGAAAATCCCCTTAAAGGGCAGGTCTGCTCCCCAAACCTTTTTGACTAACTCAGTCCAAATAACTGAGGCCTACTTAAATTATAACAATCCCCCCTAAAAAGGCTTGACCTGCAGATCCCAGCTTCTGAACCCACCAGTACCTGGTTTCTTTTCTTTATGTTTCACTTTTCGATGTTCGTGCTCACACAACTTCTCTGCTCTAGGCGGTTATCCCTGGAAGAGAGAGAGCAAGACCTCTTGGTCTTCCTGTAACCAGGCTCTCTGGGGGAGGCCCTACTTCTAAGTCCCTCTATACCACATGCTCAGCATTTGCGTCACTTGCGTATCACTCACAAACTTGCATGACCACAGAAAAGTGAAACTCGTTTGGTTGTTACAAAACGGAGCAGTGCTAGGTGCCTTCTAAAAGAGCGCCTTTATACAATCAGCTCCATCACCGGTACTACTAAACCTATACCCGTAACCCTGTATATCCCTTAAATTGAAAATATTGGTTCATGAGATTGTTTATGAGGCACCAATCTCTTGACCAGGTTAATTTGTTTTACATAATTTTAACACACAACCTCACCTGGATAATAATGCCTAAAGTTGTCATCCCCATCCAGATGACCAGTGGGTGTAGGAAGAACTTTTGAACTGCAGAGGCCCAGTCCAAGTGTCCCTGGAACATCACCGGAAACCTTTTCCACCAGGTCAGACTGGAACTCACCTGCTTATTTTTGTGTTCTACCTTGTTAAGATCACCTGGATCATGGTGAAATCTTACCTCTAACTTAGTGTACTGTTTGTTTAACCGTTGTAACATAGTGTGGTCGTCTTGGATCAAACCCTGTTCCCCTTTGTCCCATGTCGTGTTCTCTTTCAGGAGGGGAACTTCCCGTGAAACTTTGAACTTTAGAGTTCTCTTAACCATTTGAGAAATAACGTCATCAAACCTGGATGACTGGATCCATATGGGATCTCCGCTCACCCAATATGTTCCCCTTGACAGATCCCCCTTATCGGAACAATTATGAACATGTACCTTGAATGTGTCCTTAGACATGATGTTAAAAAAACCAACCTTTCCTTCAGCCACCGGAACTATCGGTTTGGCTTCAGGGTGGATCTTTTGAATGGTAGCCTCGCATTCTGTGTTATTGAGCCCGCAGGCTTCTTCACTAAATTTGACTTGCCCCGGCAAACACAGGTACCTCTGGGAGAATTGCCCGCATGAGGACAACTCTACTCGTTTCACCTCCCCGTCTAGCACCAAAAAAGGTTGACCTCTCAGGTCATGGTGTAAGACATGTGTTGAGGTGGGAACTAAGGAAGTGGTGGTGCCTAAAGGAATGTTGCACCATTTCCATTTGTTCACCCAAACATCTTGAAGCTTCCATGCAAAAGATCCTTCTCCAGGAAAATCGATATACCTCCCCTTGTCCAATCTCAGTTTAAACAGGATCTTAAAGCATCTCCCTGACAAAATATGTCTCCAACTGTCCTGATTGGACCTCTTCCCCCCTTATGTCCTGAGGCACACTATGTACCTGAGGTCGGGAAGACTGTACTCTCTGCAATCTTTCAATTAAGAGTACCTCTTCACTTACCCAACTAGCATGAGGATAAGCGGCTGCATATGGACTGTGTAATATCGTCCCCTGTTGTGACCCGTGTAATGTGAATGGGGTTCCCTGTGTTGGCTTTCCCTCCCCTGGGACCGCTCTCCCCATCCTCTCTGTCACCTGGAAATGATTGATTTGATTGATTGATTTTTACTTCTTGTTTCGAGAACCACCACCCCTCGGCTTTCCAGCCTTTACGTGTGTATAGTTGTTTCAGAGGCACCCTCTGTTGGTAGTTCCAGAGTGTGATGTTGTCCCCCGCGTCTCTCCAGCAGGAGAATTGACGCCTCCTGCTCGTTCCTCTCCAATCTGGAACCATCTCACTCTGGATAACCAAGACAAGGTACCCCTGAATCACACTCTCCACCTTTTGCATGTACCCATTGTACTGCAATGTACCTTTTAACAAAACTTTGGATCGGTGCATCGATTCTGGGAGTGTGGCATTCAATAGCAGATTTACACTGCCATTCAATTCATACTGCCCGCACCTCTGACCCTTCAGACCTGTCACCCACCTTGTGCCATGAAATTTGTTTTCACCTGGCACAAGTGCTCTTTTCCTCCATCCCTGCATGGTCCATCTGTGCCAAGCGGAGGGAGGTGTGAAAGGATTAGTACCTTTGTCACCAAACATTAACATGCTTGGGCCTTCGTTCTCCTAGGACGAAATGGCAACCTAGGATCACCATCAGCACGGTACTCTTCATTATAAAAGCACCACCTTGGGAAAGAAAAACATTAGCAATTTGCACTATGCTTTGCTCAGTCAGTTTTTTTAGTCGTTTTCCGATCTCAGGAATCTCGTGTTTTAGTCTCTTTCCAATTTCAGGAATCTCGTGTTTTAGTCTCTTTCCAATTTCAGGAATCTTGCTGTTCTCCAACCTCAGATTGGCATCTGGAACCTTTTGCTTATCCGACTGACATCTCCATCTTTGCTGCCAGCACTGCAGCTGTCTCGAGTCCATGTTGCCAAACTCCTGAAATCGAAATACAAATAAATCAATTCTTATTAATGATTTGGGATTCGCCCTGCGGCTTGTACTCTGTACACTTTAAATTGATCAATATATACCGTAATTGATCTCGTTGCTTTATGGTTCTCATGAACTCTGTTTACTCTTTTTGGTAGATTGGGGTTAAACCTCTCTCCCCTACCTAAGTACTATCCGAAGTACTTACCTGTGTAAAATATGCTCCCGCAGACTTCACCTTTGGAAGCTCGCTTCACCTTTGGAAGCTCTCACCTCATTGCAGGCTTCCTCCACATCCCCCCCATCTGTACATGACGGCCGTCGCATGCACAGATTACGGATGCCACACCTGTTGTTGCTTTGCAGGTGAGCCTGCAATGCTCTTACTCATTATCGCATTTACTTATCTAGAACCTCATTGCGATACCAGCTCTGCTAGAAGTTCTGTGTGTTGTACCCTCTGACCAATGTTTGCCATGCTACTACCCCCCATACTACAAAAAAAAATGGCTGCCTCCCTGTAGGAAGGAGCACTTTGCACTGAAACTACACAGGGTGCAGGGCTAAGCATTCCAGCGTCAAATGCCTGTATGCAGATCCCTGATAAGCCCACTTGGTAGGTAGTCGTATGGCAAACCTGTACTGATACACTGTCACTCTGTAAATGGCAATTCTTTCACCTTTATAATTGCCCCATGAACTGCTGCCAGTTCTTATCGTAAGAGAACAGAGGTGCCAGCAGGATAAAAGGTAATAAAAATTTTAAAATTTGCTGGGAGGCAGTGGTGGACTTACCTCCGGAAAGCAGACTCAAAATACTGTCTGAATTAAACAAATACATTTATTATTGGTACCCCAAAAGATGCAACGCGTTTCGCAGGCACAGCCCGCTTCATCAGGCAATAAGGTAGGGGACAAACAGTAGCTCGTCAGTAGCACGAATGGCACCTCTGACAGTGTTCAAACATTATCAATCCATACAAGCTTGGTGTTGAGGATTATCAGGGAGCGATGGTGAGGGGGGGGGGGGGGAGGGGGAGGAGGAAAAGGTGGGGGAGAAATAAAGGCCGGGGGGGGGGCAGCGGGAAAAAGGCCAAATCAAAGGGACAAGAATGTGAATACAATGCAGTGAGCTACATGCTGGATGAACCTAAAGGTTCCAAAAATCAACAAGTGGGTTGGAACAGGTTAATAACAGGAAAATAAATGGTGGACATTTTTAGCCTACTATGGACAGGTCCTATCTTATTCAGTATCACATTCTAAGTGTCCCCTTAAGCTGCCGCATTTGTCATTTGCACAATAAAGTTGATTCAACAACCCACGCTGGGAAGCTCCCTTTTGCCGTGACTACGACACAGGGAGGTATATAACTAGTGTGTGAGTGCGTCTGACATCATCTGACGAAGGCACTTCACGCCGAAACGTGTAATGATGTCAAACGCACACTAGCAGCAAGCCACGGCCACCCTTCAGCGAGACGGCACCCTAACGACCGGAGATCGCGCTGCTGGCCACAGTGCATTGTCATCCGCCTGCCTTAAGCTGGCTATACCGCTGAAATGCGAGCATATCACTTACTTTTGTGAGTATAACTTTTAACTGTTAATAAAATTTCATCCCTTTGAAAATGCACTATAGAGCGCTCTATTTGTGCCTAGATATATATAATAACATACTGTATATAGAATCCCTAATAATAAGATTATAAGAAATTCCATATCAGAATATTCACCTAACTCCAAGCTGTTACTATACAGCCTGCTGCCCCTTTGGACTTAATACAGGGCTGTAATATTGGTTTAGACCTTAAAGCTGTACAAACATTCCTGCATGAATTGTCAGTCAGGTAAACCTTTAACCACCCTGGCGTTCTATTGAGATCGCCAGAGCGGCTGCGGGAGGGTTTTCTTTTAATAAAAAAAAACGATTTCATGCAGCCAACTGAAAGTTGGCTGCATGAAAGCCCACTAGAGGGCTCCCCGGAGGCGTTCTTCTGATCGCCTCCGGCAAGCAGAAGTATCAAGGAAGGCTGCAATAAGCAGCCTTCCTTGTTTGGCTTTCCTCGTCGCCATGGTGACGAGCGGAGTGACATCATGGACGTCAGCCGATGTCCTGACGTCAGCCGCCTCCGATCCAGCCCTTAGCGCTGGCCGGAACTATTTGTTCCGGCTGCGCAGGGCTCGGGCGGCTGGGGGGACCCTCTTTAGCCGCTGCTCGCGGCGGATCGCCGCAGAGTGGTGGCGATCATGCAGCACACGCGGCTGGCAAAGTGCCGGCTGCGTGTGCTGCTTTTTATTTTATCAAAATCGGCCCAGCAGGGCCTGAGCGGCACCCTCTGGCGGTAATGGACGAGCTGAGCTCGTCCATACCGCTAAGGTGGTTAAAATTTACTCAAAGATTTAGACTATCATGTATCTGGTAAACCTTATGTCAGCAGTCTATCACTAAACCATGTTCTCTGAATTTCACTACTCAGCTTAAAAGGACTATACAGGTTTAAATCTTGTAAAAGTAAAATAAAAGCTCTATTTCTTGCAATCCATATAATAGATGTATCATGCATGAATATATAAATCAGGATACACTTGCTAATATCTAAAATAAACCATACCATCCTATAAGCTTATATTTAAAAAAAAAAAATAATTATGTTTTTATTTAATCAATAAATCTCTATTAATTTATGATATCTGAAAACCTGACATCCTGACTGTTAGTGAGAGCAGGGTCAGACTTGCTGCAAATAGGTGGGGAAAGCATTAGCTAGGCCTGTGTTCTTGTTCCACACTTGCTGTTAAACCCCCCCCCTAAACAGCTCTTTTGAGGGCTAGTACATCGGTCTCCTGTGTTTTTTTGTGTGTGTGTGACACTCCACAACCCACTGACACCCAGAGCTGTGTGCACAGTCAGGCACAGAACCACTCCAATGCATTATTATCTCACTGTATTCTGATAGTACTATTTAATTTCTCTGTGTGAGACACTCCACAGCCCACTGACATTTAGAGCGATGCATAATGTGATTTCTGCCCATTAGGGTTTAAAACCCAACTTTGAGTCAACTCCATAATTTTTTCGTGAGACCTTTGGCATGGATCCCCCTCTGGCATGCCACAGTACAGGTGTTAGACTCCTTGAAACAACTTTTTTAATTACTTTTATGGTCAGAAACAGTCTTTGAAAGTTTTAAAATTTGCCTGCCCATTGAAGTCTATGGCGTTTCACCAGATTCGCTTGTTCGCGAACGAAGTTTAGGTTTGCTGTCCGAGAACAGAAAATTATATGTTCACATCTCTAGCTGACATGTTAGGGGCAATCGGGAGCGAGATTTTACCCTGTGGTGCTGTCCTTCAGCACCACGGCCTCGCTCCCCACACATGCACGCGCACCCGCTGCTGCCATCTTCCACTGCTGCATCTGGGGGTTTCCTTCAGTAATCGGTCTAAACATGCTAATGCACGTCAGCACCGGTGCATCTGGGGAGTGGGGAGACCTCTCCATCGGGTTGCAGCAGATAACCAAAGCCCCCCACACTGCTGTGCCATCACCCCAAGCATTTTACTTCCCGCCGCTGAACACCCACCGCCTCTCGCTGCAAGGCCTGCCGGTGTAATTACAGTGTATGTGTAACTGTAATTACTCTCTTTCTGTCTCAATGAGCCTCGGCAAAGTATCTTTGAAGCTCTAGTCAAGGCTTCACATTGGTCCACTGTATGAGCCAATGAAAATGGTCCAAACAGTGCACCAATGGGGAGTCCCGGTGGGAGCTTCAAAGATGCTTTGCTGGGGCTCTGCAAAAGAGAGAAAGTAATTACAGTTACACATACACTGTAATTACACTGATGGGACTTGCAGCAGCCGGCAGGAAGTAAATTGCCTGGGATGATGGTGCAAATACGTCAGGGGCTTAGGTTATCTGTGGTGTACCTATATCGACACCACTGGTGAGCTAAGCACAGTGTGCGTTTAAATCTCTGACAGTGGAAGATACTATTCCCCTTCCGAGTCGTCACAACTCAGAGGGAGATCTAATTCAGGGTCTGGTGGTGATCATCTTGTTGTATGTATTGCAAAGCTTGAAAACACCTGGAATAAATGAAAGCTTCAAATGACTGGTGCCCATGATTGCTTTTGCTTTTTTATTGCCTAACATCATTTGTTGAAATGTGGAGGCACAAAAGAATTGCATACAATGCAAATCAATGGACGTGCAAATGTTTGCACTCCAAATGTGAAAATGTGCACATGAATGTAAAGTTAACTACTCTGTAATCAAAAAAAAGTTCCTCTGAGGGTACACACCTCAGTAGGGGAAGCCACTGGATCCTATTGAGGCTTCCCCCGTCCTCCTGTGTCCCACGGCGGTCTCGCTGCAGCCCACAGAATGCACAGCTGACTATGTGTCAGGCTGTGCAATATTTACCTTTTCTGGCTCCAGCGGGGGCGCTGTTATGGCTCTCTGCTTGGAAATAGGCAGAAATAGCTGACAGGTCCGCTCTACTGCAGAGGCGCAGGAGACTTACGTCTGTGCAGTAGAGCAGACCCGACGGTGTTTGGCTATTTATGCCTATTTCGGAGCCGAATGCCACCACTGCGCCTACGCTCGAGCCGGGAAGGTAAAGATTTACATCCCCGCTATTCGGGGAGCTCGATCGCTGGAGGAGGATGGGAGAAGCCTCGATAGGATCCAGAGGCTTCCCCCTACCGAGGTGAGTACCATAGGCTTACAGCCTCCTAGTGACCAGGATATTTTTTTACAAATTAGGCCACTGCAGCTTCAAGGGCTCGCTGCAGGGCCATACAACTCAGCACACAAGTGATCCCCCACTTTTCTGCCCACTAACAGAGATATCTGTTGGTGGGCTCTGATTGCTGCCAGCGTCTTTGTTTATTTATTTTTTATTTGTATATATATATATTTTAATACATTTTCCTATTTATTTATTTTTTTCCACCCTCCCTCCCCCGCTAGCCAATGACTGGGTTTGCTTGTCATAGGCATCAGCACATGACAGCCGATTACTCCTTAGCCTCCCAGGGGGACAGCCGTGTCACATGGCTGTCCCCAGTGCAGCGCTGCGGTATATCACAGCACTGTACTGTGTAAATGGATGGCGGTTTCGCCGTCTATTAGCCTCCTAGCAGCGATCGCTGATGACAGAGCGGAGCATTCAAGCGGGGATGCAAGCACATCAGCGTGCACTATCTCCTTCAATCTCCGCCCCCAGGACTTCACGCCAATTGGCGTTGAGCAGTTCTGGGGCTGCTACCGTGTTCAACAGGGGCGTAGCAATAGGGGTTGCAGAGGTTGCGACCGCATCGGGGCCCTTGGACCAAAGGGGCCCCGAACGGCCCTCCCTCAACTGCAGTAACAGCTCTCTATTTGTCCTGTGCTCATAATAATCACTTCTATAGATACTTTGAATAGTGGTAATCATTAACAAGCTGTTCCTCTTCCCCTTCTTGCACCTCTGACACTGTAGTTGCCATTGGCAGGTTTTGGTGCTCTGTATCAATTGTGCCGTATAGAGTGTTTGGGGGGCCCCAATGTAAGACTTGCATCAGGGCCCACAGCTCCTTAGCTACGCCACTAGTGTTCAAGCCAATTGGTGTGGCGCGGTCGGCAAGAAGTTAATTATATACAAAATCACGATATGCAAGGAAAAGTTGGAATGCAAAAATTTGCATAAAAAAGGAAGAATAGGATGCAAAAAATTTCAAAATGCAGAATTATAAATATGAAAAAAAAAAAACGTAAAAGAAAACGAAAAGAAAACAAAAACAGCTGCAAGTTTGAAGGCGCCCTTAAAGAAAACCTGAACTGAAAATTAAAAGTCAAAATAAGCATACACAAGTCATACTTACCTTCCATGTAGTCTACTCCTCAATCTCTTTTTCCTCTCCCGCGTCCTGTTTGTCCACTGTGATCAATGGAATTCTCCGTCCTCCATTTTGAAAATGGCCATTACCCCATAACAGCTTTCTGGTCAGCACACAGCTAAACTGTAACATCGCCCACTTGAGCCATAGGGAAACATGGACATTACCTGGTACATCAGTTTTCCTCTCAGCTATAACTGACAGCAACTGATATTTTACTGACAGCAACTGATATATTTCAGATCTGACAAAATATTGTCAGAACTGGAAGGGATTATTGTCAGAAGAAAATGGTGAGCTTCTGAGAGGAACTAATGGTGAGGTAACTATGCAATGTTCATTTGAAGTTACCTCATGTGTTTATTTAAATATTTTTACTCAGTACAGGTTCTCTTTAACCAGTCAAAGTCTGTTTTACATAAATAGCAAAACAAATGTAAGCATCAATATGGATGTTATGTGTCCACTATCTACATTCTTATTCTTTTAAGTTAGCCAATAAATGGTATCATCCTGATTCAAAACTTCTTGCTACTATCTACTTAGCATGTTTATATGTCATTACATGCATATTGTGCAGTCCTATTACACACATCCCACCCGTGTTACTTCTCAAGGTCCCTTCTCCTGTCAGTCCCAGTTTTTATTTTAACCACTTAATGACAAGGAGGTTTATGACAAGGAGATAAAAATGTCCTGCCAGAGCCTCTTAACGGCTCCAGGATGTTTTTATAAGTCAAACAGTGCTACTGCCGATGTGCGCGTACACGCTCCCGCACATGCATGTGCATGTGAGATTAGTGGAAAAAAACACCATAGAAAAAAAAGCATTTTATTTCCAAATACTATATTGTCACCACACTTTGTACTAGGGACATAATTAAAATCTTGTGATAACCAGGACAAATAGGCAAATAAAATGTGTGGGTTTTATGCACAGTAGCAGTGTTTATATTAAAACTATAAGAGATGAAATTGGAGAAATAATTTATTTTTTATTTTTTGCCTTGTGTTTCCCTTTAAAATGCATAGAAAATAAAGTAATTACTGAAAACAAATATCAACCCCAAAAAGCCTAATTGGTGTTGAAAAAAACAAGATATAGATCATTTCATTGTGATTAGTTGTTGTGATTAAGCTCTTGGCAAATGAAAGGAATGAGCACTGAAAGGTGAACATCACTCTTGTCAGTTAGGGTAAAAACCGCTTTGGGTTGAAGTGGTTAATATATGTAAAAAAAAATATATATATATATATATATATATATATATATATATCTATATATATATATATATAGATATATATATATATATAGATATATATATAGATATATATACATATAGATATATATAGATAGATATACAGTGGTGTGAAAAACTATTTGCCCCCTTCCTGATGTCTTATTCTTTTGCATGTTTGTCACACTTAAATGTTTCTGCTCATCAAAAACCGTTAACTATTAGTCCAAGATAACCTAATTGAACACAAAATGCAGTTTTAAATGATGGTTTTTATTATTTAGTGAGAAAAAAAACTCTAAATCTACATGGCCCTGTGTGAAAAAGTGATTGCCCCCCTTGTTAAAAAATAACTGTGGTTTATCACACCTGAGTTCAATTTCTGTAGTCACCCCCAGGCCTGATTACTGCCACACCTGTTTCAATCAAGAAATCACTTAAATAGGAGCTATCTGACACAGAGAAGTAGACCAAAAGATCCTCAAAAGCTAGACATCATGCCAAGATCCAAAGAAATTCAGGAACAAATGAGAACAAAAGTACTGTAATTGAGATCTATCAGTCTGGTAAAGGTCATAAAGCCGTTTCTAAAGCTTTGGAACTCCAGCGAACCACAGTGAGAGCCATTATCCACAAATGGCAAAAACATGGAACAGTGATGAACCTTACCAGGAGTGACCAGGCGACCAAAATTACCCCGAGAGCGCGGAGAAAACTCATCCGAGAGGCCACAAAAGACCCCAGGACAACATCTAAAGAACTGCAGGCCTCACTTGCCTCAATTAAGGTCATTGGTTACGACTCCACCATAAGAAAGAGACTGAGCAAAAACGGCCTGCATGGCAGATATCCAAGGCGCAAACCACTTTTAAGCAAAAAGAACATTAAGGCTTGTCTCAATTTTGCTAAAAAAACATCTCAATGATTGCCAAGACTTTTGGGAAAATACCTTGTGGACCGATGAGACAAAAGTTGAACTTTTTGGAAGGTGCGTGTCCCGTTACATCTGGCATAGAAGTAACACAGCATTTCAGCAAAAGAACATCATACCAACAGTAAAATATGGTGGTGGTAGTGTGATGGTCTGGGGTTGTTTTGCTGCTTCAGGACCTGGAAGGCTTGCTGTGATAGATGGAACCATGCATTCTACTGTCTACCAATAAATCCTGAAGGAGAATGTCCGGCCATCTGTTCGTCAACTCAATCTGAAGCGATCTTGGGTGCTGCAGCAGGACAATTACCCAAAACACACCAGCAAATCCATCTCTGAATGGCTGAAGAAAAACAAAATGAAGACTTTGGAGTGGCCTAGTCAAAGTCCTGACCTGAATCCTATTGAGATGTTGTGGCATGACCTTAAAAAGGTGGTTCATGCTAGAAAACCCTCAAATAAAGCTGAATTACAACAATTCTGCAAAGATGAGTGAGCCAAAATTCCTCCAGAGCGCTGTAAAAGACTTGTTGCAAGTTATCGCAAACGCTTGATTGCAGTTATTGCTGCTAAGGGTGGCCCAACCAGTTATTAGGTTCAGGGGACAATTTCTTTTTCACACAGGGTCATGTAGATTTTGAGAGTTTTTTTCTCACTAAATAATAAAAAACATCACTTAAAACTGCATTTTGTGTTCAATTATATTATCATGGACTAATAGTTAACGGTTTTTGATGAGCAGGAACATATAAGTGTGACAAACATGCAAAAGAATAAGAAATCAGGAGGGGGCAAATAGTTTTTCACACCACTGTACATATCTATATATATATACACACACACATATATATATATATATATATATATATATATATATATATATATATATATATATATATATATATATATATATATATATATATATATGATGTTTTATTACTGGTTAAATATTTAAAAAAAACCAATTTTTTTATTTTCAGTAAATCTTTCCTCATAAGCATGGATAGCTTATAACTTTTTTTTTTCATTTTTACACAAGCACAAATCATCAATTAAGGCTCATTAGTGTAACAACACTCGTTCTCATGTGGCAGCCTTAGTTAACAAGGTATGACTGTGACTATCAGATGGGGACTCTCAAACCTAATGTCAGATAATGTGGTGTGAAATGATGGCTTTGTCCTGTGAGAGCAATTATTCCAAAGATACTGTGTATATCCTGTAATTAAGATAGAGGTAATTAAGAAACTTCCAAGAACAAATGACTACAACAATATTATCTTTAGAATCGCAAACTCATCCGTAATTAGCATTGAGACATGTCACATCTGTAGGAATGAGCAATCACCCTGTGGGACTTCAACAACAACATGTAACAATGCTAATTGATGCTGTAATGATGGTTAGACACTTTACTTGTCCTATAGATGAAAAAGAAAAAAAAAACAAAAAAAACCTAAATAATCTATGCAATAATAACAAATTGTTAAACAGCTTTTTCATTAGGAAGCTTGTCATTCTAAAATCAATAAAATGGGTAATTATGTTACATTGGTGAATGACAAGCTACAGGTTCTAAAAAAATAAATAGGAAAAGGAAAAAAGGAAAATACAACCACGATGTTGTCAAAAACCTGAGCGGTTCTTGCCTTTTTCATGATTGCTAACTCAGTAAAGGACCAGCCTTTAAAGCGTTGCTATCATATAAATCGGGCATAGTGGGGTCTGAACCCTCTATAACAGTAATTATAGATTGACGGTATACCTTGAAATGAATCAGAGCACTCAGTTTATGATTTTATATAAAAAATTGTATTTGCTTATCATACAGCATATATACAAAATATGAACAGTTCCAAGTAGTGTTTCCTTCTAACAGTATTCCATCTCATCATGGCCTTTATAGCCAAGCGATCATCAATCTTCTAAGCACATTCAAAAAGAATATAACAGTTGTGTTATGTAGAATAAGATCAAAAGTAGTCTCATCTGTATCAATAGCTGTGTATCTATTAGCTGTGTAAAACTTGTAGTAATCTTCTTAAAGAAATAGCATAAAAAATAGCTTCTAAAAAAACTTCTTGCTAACATCTTAATAAAACTTAATGCTGAAAAATTAATAAAGTAAATCACCAGAATATGAAGCATATTACCCCTTCTCTGTCATCTCTTCAGCATCTAGAACCACTTGTGGGAAGGTAGCTTCTGCCTCATGTGTCTTCTCAGGAGATTGTTGGGCTTGTGCAAACTATGAGCTTTCAGCTTCTACTTTTATAGGGGTTGGAGGCAATATGGCTGCCTAATCTGGACTTTCCCTGAATCCCAGGCTCTGATTGGCTAAAGCTTTCGTGCGTCAATGCTTTATCATGTTTTGATTACCTAAGTCACAATATTATTGTTTATAAATTCTTAATTACCTTATCTTGTGGGAATTTACGTCATTTGGAGTGCTTGACATTTGATATAGGGTCATTTCTGACGCACTTAATTAAAAATGGACGTCAACAGCCATCTTATCTGTTGGCTGACCCAGACATGGAGACTAAACAATATCATTCATGACGCATTTCTGATAAAGTGTTCGCTGCTAATTATGTTGGAATGTCTTGGTACTTCCCCAGACATGAGATTGGTCAGGTTGACTCTGTAACCAGACCTGTGAGAGCCTTCAGCAATTTAAGGCTTATTAAAACATACAGGGCTTCTAATATACTTATTTAAATATAAAGCTTATTATATAATTCTTCTTAAAACAATTAATCATATAAGATATAATTGCATATTAAATCTTAATAACATAAAATCATGTTTTATATATTTGTCTTTCTTATAAAATAAATATTATATGTCTAACCGGCAGATGTCGCTATCTCATCATAAATAACAATCTATTAATAATAAAAAAAAAACTATGAACCCACCAGCTAATTGGGAAAACACCTTGTTTTTGTTTTATATCTTTCATATTTTGACTTCTCTAGCTGGGAAATTTGTATCTTTTCTTGCTGGCCTTGGCCTTCAAGCAAAGGAACATGTAAACAATTGTCTTGCTTACAAGTTAAAATAACCTTATGAAAGTTGCACTGTCTCTAACTGTCACTGACAGAATCTATTACTTTGAATTTCATTTAATGCTGGATTCTATCATATAGGGTTTAACAATAATTATTTATTTCTTTAGAAGGACTGTATTGATTATTAATGTTTATATATACATACACATATGACAGTTTTTCCTGCATAAATAAAACCGCTAGAATTCTGACATCCCCCCTTGCAGGAAAATGATGGCAGATGATTAGCGATCTCCGTTGTTGTTATATTTCTCCAGGGAAAAAATAAATAAATTCTATAATCAAAATTAAAAGTAATGCAAGCTTTCATTCATGCAAAACCTTGCTCATTAAGTAGCGTTATCAGCTGTGTTGCCTGCCTGACAATAGACTCAATAGTAAGATTAATATCTTCTCCAATAAACATATTTTGCTGGTCTAAATATGGCTGTAGTCTTTGTATATGACATATGTATGGATTCACCCTTGAATCTGCAGTTTCTATCACTGTGGTAGCTTGTGTAGATATGTAGGAACATTCTAGGCAATATTTGTCACCCATTTTAAGACATGTGGTAAAACTTAAAGTTCAAAATGCATAAACAGGAATTATACCATTCATGTGGCCCCTAGGTTCTTTGAACACAATACATTCAACATTTTATTGTTAGCTTACAACAGGTTAATTAGTTAGTTGGTTAGTATTATGTATTAATACAGTTAATTACACCTGTCGCTATCTCATCATAAATAACAATCTATTAATAATAAAAAAAAAACTATGAACCCACCAGCTAATTGGGAAAACACCTTGTTTTTGTTTTATATCTTTCATATTTTGACTTCTCTAGCTGGGAAATTTGTATCTTTTCTTGCTGGCCTTGGCCTTCAAGCAAAGGAACATGTAAACAATTGTCTAGCTTACAAGTTAAAATAACCTTATGAAAGTTGCACTGTCTCTAACTGTCACTGACAGAATCTATTACTTTGAATTGCATTTAATGCTGGATTCTATCATATAGGGTTTAACAATAATTATTTATTTCTTTAGAAGGACTGTATTGATTATTAATGTTTATATATACATACACATATGACAGTTTTTCCTGCATAAATAAAACCGCTAGAATTCTGACAATGTGCAGAACAGTACTTGACCAAAAAGTGACTTATAACAGTAATAAAGAAATTGTAAGGAACAACAGGGAAGCTGCGGTGAACAGCACCGCCGCCGCAGCTGCCTCCGTGCCTCTGCCCGTCCTCCCGGCATCTAGGACGCCGAGGACGGAACGTTCGTTGTTTCAAGGGGTCACCGTCTCGCGCGGGCGCGTGCACAGACGGGACCTTTATGCTAGGAGGAGGCTCGTTAGCTGACCTGCTGGTCGGCTGACGTCAGAGGAGTCTCACGGCGCCCAGGATTGGCTGATTACAGGGGGCGTGCGAGTGAGGTATCCTCTGCTTCTTAAGCCTCCGGGCTTCATTCAGAAACTGTCTGCTGTTGTGAATACTTTAGTGTTAGCGCTCAGACCTTAGACTAGATCCCAGGTGTTGAAACCAAGGACTTCACACCTACACTAGGATATTGCTATATTGTTATTGATTGTCTGTGTATGATTCTGGCTTCTGCTCGTTGATTCTGTACTTCTGCCTATCTGACTTGTTGCTGAACCTCTGCCTGTTTAACTGTTATCCTTATGGGGGCTTTACTATTAACCGCTAAAGACGGTTTTTACTGTAATGTAAAATGCAGTAAAAATCAGTAAAAATCCGCCGACTTTAGCGGTTAAAAGCAAAGCCCCCCCATTAGAAACCCCAAATTTTCAGGGTTTATTAAACTGAATCGTGTGAACAAGATGCAGAAAAGGGTTTTCAAAAAGACCTTATAGTTTTTGAGAAAATCAATGTTAAATTTGGGTGGAATTTCCGCGATTTTCGGCGGAAATTTCTGCGATTTCCGGCGGAAATTCGCCTACCGCACTTGCATTACCGATTTCCGCATTCCAATGCGGAAATGCAATTTCTGATTGGAATTTCGGAAATTGCATTTCCGCTGAATCCGAATGAGCATCCCTACTCACCAGTGGGCCTAGCCTCTGGTGAGGGATTTGTAGTATAAAATCACCTGCTCCTCAGGTGATCTTTAGTTGCAGTACTGTTTGTACTCCTGCTCCTCAGGTGTTCACTAGCCTGCTGTACATTCTTAATCACCTGCTCCTCAGGTGATCACTAGTCGCAGTATTGTTGTATCACCTGCTCCTCAGGTGTCCTCTAGGCTGCAGTACCGTCTTGATCACCTGCTCCTCAGGTGATCACTAGGCTGCAGTACAGTCTGAATCACCCGCTCCTTGGGAGATTCTATCTCTTCAGTATCAGTATCTCCAGCGTGCTGGGGCTTGTACGCTATTATACTGTCACATTGTCGGTGTACTGATAGTACCTCACCAGTCCCTCTGGTGAGGTCTCGCCTAACTACTAGGTTACAGTCTGTGTATTATAGTACCTTACCAGTCCCTCTGGTAAGGTCTTGCAAAACTAATAAAGTTACGGTTGCACCAAGCACTACACTCTTAGCACCCTTTTGGCTATACTTGTATTATTGGTGATTCTGCAGATCACCACATAATCAGATATAGCGTCTGCATTATTGGTGATTCTGCATATCACCATATAATCAGACATCTGAGTTGCTACACCCAACCGTTACAGAAGGTTTTAAATACTGAGGTGCAAGCAATAAAATACATCAATGTGTAATTTATAAGAGAAAGTGCCAATCTCTTGTTTTTTTCACAAAACCAATTAAACAAGTAAAAGGAAATACAATAAAATACAGCCAACATATACAGATACATAATATCACATAACATAACAGTGATGTACACCAAGAAAAAAAAAACAGCTATATATATTATATTATTTTTTTTTCAGAGATTATTTGAGCTTTTATATATTTGCATTGACCGATGTTGACATTCCAAGGGATTTACTGCAGAAAAAAAAACAAAGAGTTCAAACAAAGGATTAAAACAAAAATGAAACCACACTAGAGTAAAAATAATTTAATATGTGTGAATATCCGTATAAATGGTGTTCATATACATCTATTTTTAAAATTGTCATCATCATTCTTTATCTTTATCTATGTTCTTCTTGCCACAGACTTCCCACAAATGCCCCATCTACCATATTTATGTGTCGGTTATTAGCTTTACAGAGCATGAGCCCTTGTTATTTTTATCACATGATCTGGGCTGGTTGGTTATTCACTGTAGCAGGCAGGGTCATTCCCATTTGTCATGTTATATAATAAAGCTTTTGGAATTTCTGTGTTTGTCTAGTCGATTATTAACCGCTATCACAAAAATCGTAAAATTTAAAATGCATTTAAACACATACAAATAAGAAGTATGTTTCTTCCAGAGTAAAATGAGCCATAAATTACTTTTCTACTATGTTGCGGTCACTTTCAGCAGATAGATTAAAAAATCTGACAAAACAGACAGGTTTTAGACTAGCCCATCTCCTTATGGGGGATTCTCATGGTTTTGTTTATAAAGAATAAAGGCCGTGGTGAGAATCCCCTATGGAGAGATGGACTAGCCCAAAACCTAGTCGGTAATGTTAGATTCCTGCTACCTACTGTAAGTGAGAGCAACATAGAAGAAAAGTCATTCATGGCTCATTTTACTCTGGAAGAAATGTACTGTGCTTCTTATTTGTATATGTTTACATGTACTTCAAATTTTTTCGATTTTTGCAATAGTGGTCCTTTAACAAAGTAAAGATACACTTATTATTTACAACAATAATGTAATGTTTAGAGCTGAAATAATAGGTTTTCTTGTTTGTCTTACCTAACTGGAATTTCATGGTGTTTTTTTTTTTTTCTCTGTTAAGTTAGCCTCATTTCCTAAAACAAAAATTTTATAGACCAACCTTACATTCTGTAGTTATCGGATCCGGCCTATATTATTATAACTGATATTATTATTATTATTATTATTTCACGTGTAATATTTCTATGGGTTGGTTCACATCAAGAACACTTCTGAGCACTTACAAAAGCACCTACCATATTTCCCACTGTATAAGATGCAATTTTTTCCCCCACAAAAAAATGGGGAGAAAAAGTCCATGTGTTTTATACGGCAAAGGCAAGGAATACCCAACTTATGAACACCAACTGATATGAACCGCCGACCCACTGCCATGTCGGGAATTCCCTGTCTGTGTTCCCACTCCCCCCACATGCCCCCTCTCCTTCCCCCTTGTGTCTCCTGGCCCCTTCATGTGTGCAGCAGCAGCCGGCTTACCTATCCACCATACCTGCAGGATTGCGGACCTCCATGCGGCTTCCTCTAGCGATGGGCTTCTAATGATGCGAGAAATGCAAGCCCATCACTAGAGGAAGCCACATGGAGGAGACAGAGAAATGGAGGAAGGCAAGTGCTGTCTTGGAGGGTGCATTTGTTTCCTGTGTTTGGCATTTTTGATACTGTGGCAGCCATGGGTGGTTTCAGAAGGTGGTGGGAGCACTGGGATCCACCTGCACAGTCCTTTTGGTGTTGCATGTGGAGTGGGGGTCCCTGCGCACTGGCAGAGCCTGGGGTTCCTGCTTTTCATGTGCCAAGTGTATTTTGTTATTTAAACTCTTACTTATGCAACTTCTAGAGACAGGTCAATGTGGGGGGGCTGGAGATGGATACCTGCACGCGGTGCCCCCAGGCTGATCATGAGATTTATGATTGTGTATGACTAAGGTCTCGCACCTGTCTATGGCCACCTATATCAGCTGTTGCTGGATTTGGTACTGCAGACACAGGTGCATGTATTTGCATATTTTTATTAGCTGACCGGCTGTCTGGGGACCCATTTAAAAGGCAAGTGCTGTCTTGGAGTGTGCATTTGTTTATGGAGAAATGGGGGAAATTGCATGGAGGAGATGGTAAAATTGTTTGAAAAATTGCTAGACAGAGCAATTATGAAAAGTTTTTTTTGCCAAAAATTGTTTAACGTGTACTTCCTGTTTTGCCACAAGAACTACAAAATAGATAAACGCAAACGCTCCAAAATCACTAAGCATGCCGGAAATCCCTACTACAAATCACTACAAAAAACACTAAACATTTGCAATTATGCTTAACGATTTTTGGGGTGAACTAGGCCTATGTCTAAATTAAGATTTTGTTCTATAAACTGTCTGGTATATTGATGTTGTGAACATGCTGGCTGTATTTTTATTTTGATTATTATTATTTTTTTGTACTTAAATTTATATATTTTTAAAAAATATAAAGATGTTAATTGTTCTTTTAAATTACATGAAGTGTTTTATTTCTTGTATAATTAAAATATTTTTTAATAAGAGTCTACTGTTATGTTATATATCAGCATTTGTTAATTTACTGCCCTGTACATGCTGGCTGTATTTTTTTATTTTCCTAAATTCCATTTATTTATTTTTTTAAACCGATGAGCTTGCCCATTGACCCTGTAAATAATACAATGATGCATTATATTGATTTCATAATCAAAAGCTTTGTAATAAAAAAAGGTTGCTTATTAAACATTATTATGATTGTAGTGATTCGGTCATTTTTTCATCTGTAGGATAGGCAACGTGTTGGGATATTTGCACATTAATTATCTTTGTTTCATGTTGTTGTTCCCACAGAGGGATTGCTCATTTCTACAGATGTCTCAATATGTCTCAATGCTAATTACAAATAAGTTTGCATTTCTAAAGATAATGTTGAGGTAATTATTCCTTGAAAATGTCATAATGATCTTTATCTTAATCAACAGTATCTTTGGAGTAATTTATCCCGGGGGATAGACCCATGACTCTAGACGCTATTATCGATTGCACTTGAGACTTCCTGTCTGATGGTTACAGTCATACCTTGTTACATACAGCTGTCCTATGGGAAGCAATGCTTAACTGTAACGCTGATGTTTTACTGAACAAACAACAAAAAACATGACTTAATAAACTAATATTAAAACATATATATTATATTGTAATTTGTTTTATATATACAGTGGGTTGCAAAAGTATTCGGCCCCCTTGAAGTTTTCCACATTTTGTCATATTACTGCCACAAACATGAATCAATTTTATTGGAATTCCAAGTCAAAGACCAATACAAAGTGGTGTACACGTGAGAAGTGGAACGAAAATCATACATGATTCCAAACATTTTTTATAAATCAATGACTGCAAAGTGGAATGTGCGTAATTATTCAGCCCCCTCAGTCAACACTTTGTAGAACCACATTTTGCTGCTGTTACAGCTGCCAGTCTTTTAGGGTATGTCTCTACCAGCTTTGCACATCTAGAGACTGAAATCCTTGCCCATTCTTCTTTGCAAAACAGCATTTAGATCTGGACTTTGACAGGGCCATTCTAACACATGGATACAGTGGAGTGAAAAACTATTTGCCCCCTTCCTGATTTCTTATTCTTTTGCATGTTTGTCACACTTAAATGTTTCTGCCCATCAAAAACCGTTAACTATTAGTCAAAGATAACATAATTGAACACAAAATGCAGTTTTAAATGATGGTTTTTATTATTTAGTGAGAAAAAAAACTCAAAATCTACATGGCCCTGTGTGAAAAAGTGATTGGCCCCCCTTGTTTAAAAATAACTTAACTGTGGTTTATCACACCTGAGTTCAATTTCTGTAGTCACCCCCAGGCCTGATTACTGCCACACCTGTTTCAATCAAGAAATCACTTAAATGGGAGTTATCTGACACAGAGAAGTAGACCAAAAGCACCTCAAAAGCTAGACATCATGCCAAGATCCAAAGAAATTCAGGAACAAATGAGAACAAAAGTACTATAATTGGGATCTATCAGTCTGGTAAAGGTTATAACGCCATTTCTAAAGCTTTGGGACTCCAGCGAACCACAGTGAGAGCCATTATCCACAAATGGCAAAAACATGGAACAGTGATGATCCTTCCCAGGAGTGGCCGGCCGACCAAAATTACCCCAAGAGTGCAGAGAAAATTCATCCGAGAGGCCACAAAAGACCCCAGGACAACATCTAAAGAACTGCAGGCCTCACTTGCCTCAATTAAGGTCAGTGTTCACGACTCCACCATAAGAAAGAGACTAGGCAAAAACGGCCTGCATGGCAGATATCCAAGGCGCAAACCACTTTTAAGCAAAAAGAACAAAGGCTCGTCTCAATTTTGCTAAAAAACATTTCAATGATTGCCAAGACTTTTGGGAAAATACCTTGTGGACCGACGAGACAAAAGTTGAACTTTTTGGAAGGTGCCTGTCCCGTTACATCTGGCATAGAAGAAACACAGCATTTCAGCAAAAGAACATCATACCAACTGTAAAATATTGTGGTGGTAGTGTGATGGTCTGGGGTTGTGTTGCTGCTTCAGGACCTGGAAGGCTTGCTGTGATAGATGGAACCATGAACTCTACTGTCTACCAAAAAATCCTGAAGGAGAATGTCCGGCCATCTGTTTGTCAACTCAAGCTGAAGCGATCTTGGGTGCTGCAGCAGGACAATGACCCAAAACACACCAGCAAATCCACCTCTGAATGGCTGAAGAAAAACCAAATGAAGACTTTGGAGTGGCCTAGTCAAAGTCCTGACCTGAATCCTATTGAGATGTTGTGGCATGACCTTAAAAAGTCGGTTCATGCTAGAAAACCCTCAAATAAAGCTGAATTACAACAATTCTGCAAAGATGAGTGGGCCAAAAGTCCTCCAGAGCGCTGTAAAAGACTCGTTGCAAGTTATCGCAAACGCTTGATTGCAGTTATTGCTGCTAAGGGTGGCCCAACCAGTTATTAGGTTCAGGGGGCAATTTCTTTTTCACACAGGGCCATGTAGGTTTTGAGTTTTTTTTCTCACTAAATAATAAAAACCGTCATTTAAAACTGCATTTTGTGTTCAATTACGTTATCTTTGACTAATAGTTAATGGTTTTTGATGAGCAGAAACATTTAAGCGTGACAAACATGCAAAAGAATAAGAAATCAGGAAGGGGGCAAATAGTTTTTCACACCACTGTATGTTTTGTTTTAAACCATTCCATTGTTGCCCAAGCTTTATGTTTAGGGTCGTTGTCCTGCTGGAAGGTGAACCTCCGCCCCAGTCTCAAGTCTTTTGCAGACTCCAAGAAGTTTTCTTCCAAGATTGCCCTGTATTTGGCTCCATCCATCTTCCCATCAACTCTGACCAGCTTCCCATTCCCTGCTGAAGAGAAGCACCCCCAGATCATGATGCTGCCATCACCATATTTGACAGTGGGGATGGTGTGTTCAGAGTGATGTGCAGTGTTAGTTTTCTGCCACACAAAGCGTTTTTTGGCCAAAAAGTTTCATTTTGGTCTCATCTGACCAGAGCACCTTCTTCCATATGTTTACTGTGTCCCCCACATGGCTTGTGGCAAACTGCAAATGGGAGTTCTTATGCTTTTCTGTTAACAATGACTTTCTTCT
Organism: Hyperolius riggenbachi; assembly: GCF_040937935.1. NCBI lineage: Eukaryota > Metazoa > Chordata > Amphibia > Anura > Hyperoliidae > Hyperolius > Hyperolius riggenbachi. Next base: position 27,465,533 of record NC_090647.1, read on the forward strand.
TGCCACTCTTCCATAAAGGGCAACTTTGTGCAGTACACGACTAATAGTTGTCCTATGGACAGATTCCCCCACCTGAGCTGTAGATCTCTGCAGCTCGGCCAGAGTCACCATGGGCCTCTTGACTGCATTTCTGATTAGCGCTCTCCTTGTTCGGGCTGTGAGTTCAGGTGGACGGCCTTGCCTTGGTAGGTTTACAGTTGTGTCATACTCCTTCCATTTCTGAATGATCACTTGAACAGTGCTCTGTGGGATGTTCAAGGCTTTGGAAATCTTTTTGTAGCCTAAGCCTGCTTTAAATTTCTCAATAACTTTATCCCTGACCTGTCTGGTGTGTTCTTTGGACTTCATGGTGTTGTTGCTCCCAAGATTCACTTAGGCAACCTCCTGAGGCCGTCACAGAGCAGCTGTACTTGTGCTGACATTAGATTACACACAGGTGCACTCTATTTAGTCATTAGCACTCATCAGGCAATGTCTATGGGCAACTGACTGCACTCAGACCAAAGGGGGCTGAATAATTACGCACACCCCACTTTGCAGTTATTGATTTGTAAAAAATGTTTGGAATCACGTATGAGTTTAGTTCCACTTCTCAAGTGTACACCACTTTGTATTGGTCTTTCACGTGAAATTTCAATAAAATTGATTCATGTTTGTGGCAGTATTATGACAAAATGTGGAAAACTTCAAGGGGGCTGAATACTTTTGCAAGCCACTATATTTTTTTTTTTTAAGTTACTGGTATTTTATTATGCAGTTAATTGCAAGCAAGAACCAACATTTTGCACCTCCACCATGACTCTTATGTAAAGAATAAAAAAAAAAATTCAAGAACAAATAGATGGATATTCAGTTTAGACTTCAATGATTCCAGGGATGGATATGTCCTGAGGTGTGGCAAGAAGTTCCAAAGTGTAGAGGCAGCATGGCAGAAGGCTCTGCCTCTAAAGGTTTTGAGATGGGCCCTGGCGGTGACCAAGTTATTAGATACTTTTTATCTAAGATTGTGGGAGGTGTGATGCAGTTGTAAGAAATTCTTCAGGTATACAGCATCCAAATTTTGCAAACATGAAAGTCACTTAGCCATTCTTATATAGAATTCTTCATCTTTTAATCGATAGCCAATGGAGTGAGCAAAGTATTGTGTTATATAGTAATGGCGGGGGTTGGCTAGCTAACAACCTCGCAGTAGTATTCTGTAGTAATTGCAGGGGTTGCAGGTTTGTGTTTGGAAGGCCTGTATAGAGAGCATTGCAAATGTCCAACCCTGATGTGATGAATGCCTGAACTAGGGTTGGAAGATCTGCTGGAGGTATTAGGTGCTTCATTTTTTAGATATTCCTCAGGTGAACAAAGCAATATTTAATTCCTAATTAATTTTATTAGTACACCCAAGCTGTTTACAAAGTCTGAGTTGGGGCTGGTGCACACTAAAAACCGCTAGCGTATCCGCAAATGCTGGCGGTTTTTGAAGCTGTTTTGCAGAACGATTCTAGGCATGTTTAGAGAGATTTTTTAAACATTCCTAGTAGAGATGGGACGACGAATCCGGCGAATCCACGAATCCCTCGAATATTGGGAAATATTCGAGATTCGTGGATTCGAATCCCGACGCCATTTTCCACTTTACGAATCCGCCGAATCCCGACGCTGCATCGCCGCGCATCCGCCGCTCGCACTCGTCCTCCTCCGACCCGCGCCTCCTCCGACCGCCCCGCGCCTCCTCCGCCCGGCCGCCCGCATACTTTGTATCAACTCACCCGTCCAGTGGAGCGCAGACAGAGCGGCAGACCTCTCGCTGACTTCCTGGTTCCCTCTAGTGACGGCTTTTACAATGACGTCATCAGTAAAAGCCGGTCCGGCCACTAGAGGGAACCGAGAAGGAAGGACGAGGTCTGCCGCTCTGTCTGCGCTCCACTGGACATGTAAGTTGATACTTATGCAGGGGTGAGCGAGGAGGCACAGGGGACGGAGGAGGCCATGGGGGTGAGCGACACCTACCTACCTACCTACCTACCTACCTACCTACCTACCTACCACTTTACCTACCTACCTGCCACTATACCTACCTAAAGGCCCCCTATACGTACCTACCTACCTACCGGGCACTATACCTACCTACCTACAGGCCCCTATACCTACCTAAAGGCCCCCTATACTACCTACCTACCACTATACCTACCTACCTACAGGCCCCTATACCTACCTAAAGGCCCCCTATATGTACCTACCTACCTAAAGGCCCCTATACCTACCTAAAGGCCTCTATACCTACCTACCTAAAGGCCCCCTATACGTGCCTACCTACCTAAAGGCCCCTATACCTACCTACCTAAAGGCCCCTATACCTACCTACCTATTTACCTACCTATACTTAAGGCCTTATACCCTGCTACCTATACTGAAGGTCCCTTTAACTACCTACCTACCTACAGGACACTATACCTACCTACCTACCGGCCACTATACCTACCTACCTACCTACAGGCCACTATACCTACCTAAAGGCCCCCTATACGTACCTACCTACCTACCTACCTACCTAAAGGCCCCTATACCTACCTTCCTACCTAAAGGCCCCTATACTTACCTACCTACCTACCTAAAGGCCCCTATACCTACCTACAGGCCTCTATACCTACCTACCTACTTAAAGGCCCCCTATACGTGCCTACCTACCTAAAGGCCCCTATACCTACCTACCTAAAGGCCCCTATACCTACCTACCTACATACCTACCTATACTTAAGGCCCTATACCCTGCTACATATACTGAAGGTCCCTTTAACTACCTACCTACCTACAGGACACTATACCTACCTACCTACCGGCCACTATACTTACCTACCTACCTACAGGCCACTATACCTACCTAAAGGCCCCCTATACGTACCTACCTACCTACCTAAAGGCCCCTATACCTACCTACCTACATACCTACCTATACTTAAGGCCCTATACCCTGCTACCTATACTGAAGGTCCCTTTACCTACCTAAAGGCCCCTATACCTACCTACATACCTACCTATACTTAAGGCCTCTATATACCCTGTTAACTATACTGAAGGCCCTATACCCTGCTACCTATACTGAAGGTCCCTTTACCTACCTAAAGGCCCCTATACCTACCTACATACCTACCTATACTTAAGGCCTCTATATACCCTGCTACCTATACTGAAGGCCCATATACCCTGCTACCTATACTGAAGGCCCCTATACCCTGCTACCTATACTGAAGGCCTATATACCCTGCTACCTATACTGAAAGCCCATATACCCTGCTACCTATACTGAAGGCCCATATACCCTGCTACCTATACTGAAGGCCCATATACCCTGCTACCTATACTGAAGGCCCATATACCCTGCTACCTATCAGAGGCGGGACAAGGTCCTCCAGCACCCAAGGCTGAGACACCAAAGTGCGCCCCTCCATCCCTCCCCCCCAGCCATCACACACTGATTGCTATTAGACTAAGAGGTGCCACAGGGCCCACAACCTCCCCAACACCTTAATATCTAGTTATCTGGCTTGCAGTCACTGCTATGTATCCCCTTGTCTTATTTCTTTCTGCTTCAAACACAATTAGGAATGACAGCTAAATGAATTGTGCGCCCCCTCCTACACTGCGCCCTGAGGCTGGAGCCTCTCCAGCCTATGCCTCGGCCCGGCCCTGCTACCTATACTGAAGGCACATATACCTTGCTACCTATACTGAAGGCCTATATACCCTGCTACCTATACTGAAGGCACATATACCCTGCTATCTATACTGAAGGCCCCTATACCCTGCTACCTATACTGAAGACCCATATACCCTGCTACCTATACTGAAGGCCCATATACCCTGCTACCTATACTGAAGGCACATATACCCTGCTACCTATACTGAAGGCACATATACCCTGCTACCTATACTGAAGGCACATATACCCTGCTACCTATACTGAAGGCCTATATACCCTGCTACCTATACTGAAGGCCCATATACCTTGCTACCTATACTGAAAGCTACCAATATTGAAGGCACCCATAGCTAGCTATACTGAAGGCACCTTTACCTCGCTACCTATACTGCGGGCAACTATACCACGGATCGCACAATTCGTATGTGCAGGATTCGTTAGATTCGGGATTCGAAAGGTTCGAGATATTCGAGAACCTTTTTAGATTCGGATCCGGATTCGGATTCGAAGAAATTGTGGATTCGTCCCATCCCTAATTCCTAGTGTTTTTTGGAGCGTTTTTATATAGCAGATTTTATATGTTGTCACAGTAAAGCTGTAGCTGCACAACTTCTGTAACCAAAACGCCTGGAAAGCTGCTCTGATCTAGCATTTTTCAGAGCGGTTTTCGACTTTCCTATACTTAACATTGAGGCAGAAACACCTCAGAAATCTAAAAAATGCTGCAGGACATGAGTTTGCGTCTCTGGAAAAAACTAACTGCTCTGATGTGCACCAGTCCATTGTAATTAGTGATGGGCCGAACCTCCGATTTTAGGAAAAGTTTGCGAACCGCAATAGACTTCAATGGGGAGGCGAACTTTGAAAAATAGAAAAAATTATGCTGGCCCCAAAAGTGATGGAAAAGATGTTTCAAGGGGTCTAACACCTGGAGGGGGGCATGGCGGAGTGGGATACACACCAAAAGTCCCGGGGACAAATCTGGATGTGAAGCAAAACAGCGTTTTAAGGGCAGAAATCACATTGAATGCTAAATTGCAGGCCTAACGTGCTTTCAAACATCTTGCATGTGTATACATCAATCAGGGAGTGTAATTAGAGTACTGCTTCACACTGACACACCAAACTCACTGTGTAACACACCGCAAACAGCTGTTTGCGTAGTGACGGCCGTGCTGGACTGGTGCGCACCATGACGAGATTGCTCTTCCTCACTCAGTGATGTCAGGTAATGTGTGACTGCCTTCTCAACTTTCCATGGCAGTGTTAAAAAGCTTACATTTTGTTTTTAAATTACATTTTCTACTTGCTGTGTACTTGTTCAGTACCGCTACAATGAGAATCCTATGGAGGCGGGCAAGTCTGGCATTGTGACCCCGGGTAATGGCCGGGGAATGAGGGATGGAATCCGGTGTGGAGCCTGAGCAATGGCTACCACTACACACCCAAGGAGGGCAGCAGGCAGGCATGCACGCCCGCCTCGAGGTAGTGACCAAAAATAACAATACAGGAGGACTATCGAGGGCTTGCTGTATTTGAAATGAATGTACTTTAAATCCTTTAATGAGAACCAGTTATGGTGGGCAAAGATGACACCACATTCCTTTCACGAGAATCATATGGAGGCGGGCAAGTCTGCCATTTGTGACCCCGGGTAATGGCCGGGGAATGAGGGATGGAATCTGGTGTGGAGCCTGAGCAACTGCTACCACTACACAGGCAAGGAGGGCAGCAGGCAGGCATGCACGCCCGCCCGCCCTGAGGTAGTGACCAAAAATAACAATACAGGAGGACTATCGAGGGCTTGCTGTATTTGAAATGAATGTACTTTAAATCCTTTAACAAGAACCAGTTATGGCGGGCAAAGATGACACCACATTCCTTTCACGAGAATCATATGGAGGCGGGCAAGTCTGCCATTTGTGACCCCAAGTAATGGCCGGGGAATGAGGGATGGAATCCGGTGTGGAGCCTGAGCAACGGCTACCACTACACAGGCAAGGAGGGCAGCAGTCAGGCATGCACTCCCGCCCCGAGGTAGTGACCAAAAATAACAATACAGGACTCAGGAGGACTTTTGAGGCCCTAATTGCAATGAATCAACTTTAAATCCTTTAACGGTAATCCGTTATGGAGGGCAAGTCTGCCATTGTTTGTCACCACGGGTAATGGGCGGGGAATGAAGGTTGGATTCCGGCCCGAAGTGGGAGCCTGCTGAGACCCATGCTGTAGCTGCCCAGACCATGCTTTGCAGACCAGGCATCTGTGATCAAATGGACCCTTGACCCAGCGGAAGACAAACCAAGTCGAAAGCATTTGCCAAGAATGTTTTACGGAGGGCAAGATTTTTGCCTTTTTTTTCACTTGTTTGAAACTGTAGATGGTTGTATTTTTAAATTGTTTGAAAATGTAGATGGTTGTATTTATAAATTGTTTGAAAATGTAGATGGTGGTATTTGTAAATTGTTTTTAAATTGTTTTAAAATGTAAAAACTGGTCTAACAAATAACTTAGATAGTAACACAGTTAATAGAATTCCTAGACTAAGGTGTGAGCTCCTTGGTCATCAACACCTTGGAAACTGGTCTAGCAAAATAACACAGATACTGACAAAAGGTCTGAGTGCTACCACGTAGTGATCGCAACGGCAGACAACCAGCAAATGCCCAGCCACCAGTATATATAGTTCAGCGCTCTCCAGCGCCTCCCCCAAGTGCTGGACCAATGGCAACCATTTCTGGGGTCAGCTGACCAGCCTGGTCAGCTGATCCCCCACTGACTGACATAAAGCTCTTCCTCCCAGCACACGCGCGTCCACCTAAACCTATGTGGACTACAGCTCCCAGCCATACCAGAACTGTGTTGTAAAATGCCCGCTGCGCTGCACGCAGAATCCGCCGCCATGCCACCAGCGCATGCGGCGGTTCCTCCGCGTTCAGGCAGACACAAAGACGAGTGAGCAGTTGCATCAGCTGCCGCGCTGGACACGGAACCCGCCGCCCTGCTAGAGGTGCATGCGGCGGTGCTTCCGTGTTTTCTCACAGTACCCCCCCCCCCCAAGGAGTGGACTCTGGACAGCTCCTACCCGGCTTCTCAGGGTGCAGGGCATGAAATTCCCTTTTCAACTCGTTCGCATGCATGCGACCGTCAGGTACTCATGATCTTTCCTCAACGCCATAACCCTTCCAGTGCACCAAGTATTGCACTGAGTTCTGTACAATACGGGAGTCTAATATTTTTTCCTCTTCATACTCAGGTTGGTCGTCCACCATCACTGCTGGAGGAGGAGTGGAATCAGTGTGCACAGCCGGTTTGAGGAGGGACACATGGAACGATCTTATGCCACGCATGCTGGCAGGAAGATCAAGGGCATAAGTAACGTTGTTGATCTTCCTGATGACCGGAAAAGGACCCACATATCTCGGTCCCAACTTGGGCGAGAGTTGCTTCAGGGTCAAGTGACGTGTGGACACCCATACCAAGTCCCCTGGCTGGAATCTCCACTCAATGGAGCGTCTCTTATTAGCTTGCCCCTTCTGGTTATGAAAAGCCTTCTCTAAATTCCTTTTCACCATTCCCCATATGTCCCTAAAGGACTCCTGCAGGCCTCCAGGGCCGGAAACGGAGTTGAAGCCACTGGCTAAGGAGAGAACTTGGGCAATTTCCCTGTTACCACCTGGAATGGCGAAAACCCAGAGGAAGAGCTTTTCAGGTTATTGTGCACAAATTCCGCAAAGGGCAAGAACTTGACCCAGTTAGTCTGAGCATCTGCCACATAGCACCTGAGAAACTGCTCCAGGGACTGATTGACTCTCTCAGTTTGCCCATTGGTCTGTGGGTGGTAGCCTGAGGAAAATGACAGCTTCATGCCCAAATGTTGACAAAATTCCCTCCAAAACTTGGAAACGAACTGGACTCCCCGATCAGACACTATATCTTCCGGAATGCCATGCAGCCGAAAGATGTGCCTGATAAAAAGCTCGGCCAACTCCTGAGCCGAGGGGAGTCCTTTCAGGGGCACGAAATGGGCCATCTTGCTAAATCTATCGACTACCACCCAAATGACCGACATGCCCTCAGTTCTCTGGAGTTCTCCCACAAAATCCATGGACAAATGGGTCCATGGCTCACTCGGGGTGGGCAAAGGCTGCAACGTTCCCACAGGTGCCAGACGGGAGGGCTTATTCCTAGCACACACTGCACACTCTCTCACATACTCCTTACAGTCGGATGCCAAGGAAGGCCACCATGCACATCTAGCGACAAGATCCTGTGTTCTGGTGGCGCCGGGATGACCAGAATTCTTGTGGGAGTGGAACATCTGCAAAATCTGCAGACGATATGGCAGTGGCACAAACATGACCCCCTCAGGCTTTCCTTCAGGAACGTCCTGCTGAAAGGGGCTCAAGGTCTCTGTCCAGTCCCCCCAAGTCTCTGTGGCTGCCAAAACCAATCTTTGTGGGAGGATAGTTTCTGGGTCTGAGGGCTGTGCTGTCTCTGGCTCAAAACATCGTGACAAGGCATCCGCCTTGATGTTTTTACTACCTGGGGTATACGTAATTACAAATCTAAATCTTGAAAAAAAAAGTGTCCACCAAGTCTGTCGGGGGCTCAATCTCTTAGCTCCCTCGATATACTCCAGGTTTTTGTGATCAGTGTAGACTGTAATAGTATGTTCTGCTCCTTCCAACCAATGACGCCACTCCTCAAAGGCTAACTTGAAGGCAAGGAGCTCTCTATTGCCTATATCGTAGTTTTTTTCTGCGGGTGAAAACCTACGTGAAAAATAGGCACACGGGTGTAATCTGCCCTGCAACCCCGAGCGTTGAGACAGCACAGCCCCTACCCCAACCTCTGAGGCATCTACCTCCACCACAAAGGGATAGGTGATGTCCACGTGTCTCAAAATGGGTGCGGTACAAAACAACTTTTTCAGAGTGGAGAATGCAGTCTGTGCTTCCAGGGACCAGTGGTTAGTATCTGCCCCCTTCTTAGTGAGAGAGGTGAGGGGCGAGATGACCGTGGAGTACCCCTTTATGAACCTTCTATAGTAGTTTGCAAACCCTAAAAACCTCTGGAGAGCCTTCAACCCCACTGGCTGGGGCCACTCCAGAACAGCCGAGACCTTGGTAGGGTCCATAGAAAGTCCCGATGTAGAAATTATGTAGTTATGTACCCCAGAAAAGCGACTAAAGTCACCTCGAAAATGCACTTCTCCAGTTTGGCATATAACATGTTTTGTCTCAGTTTCTGTAAAACCAGCCGGACGTGAACTCTATGTTCCGAGAGATTGGTCGAGAAAATTAGTATATCGTCAAGATATACTAAGACAAACTTCCCCAAGATCTCTCTAAACACCTCGTTAATAAGTTCCTGGAAGACGGCCGGGGTGTTACACAACCCGAAGGGCATCACCAGGTACTCGTAATGCCCGTCGAGTGTGTTGAAGGCCGTCTTCCATTCATCGCCCTCTCTGATCCGTACCAGGTTGTATGCCCCTCGTAAATCCAATTTAGAAAAAATCTTAGCATTAGTGACCTGCTTAAATAAATCGTCAATCAGAGGCAACGGATAACGATTTTTTTACCGTAATTTTATTCAGGCCTCTATAATCAATGCACGGCCTAAGACCTCCATCTTTTTTCTTAACAAAAAAGAACCCTGCTCCAGCAGGTGACCGAGAGGGCCGAATGAACCCCTTGGCTAGGTTCTCACGAATGTACTCCTGCATGGCCAATTTTTCTGGCCCAGACAAGTTATAGAGGTGGCCTCTAGGGGGCATACAACCTGAATGGAGATCAATAGGACAATCAAAAGGGCGATGTGGGGGAAGTTTGTCAGCTGACTTGGCACAAAATACATCCGCAAAATCCAAATACTGATCTGGCACACCCTCCACATGAACTTTAGTATCTCCCAAAGTTACTTTCACTAGACAGTTTTGAAAACAGTGGGGAGACCAGCTGGTTAGCTGACCGGTGGCCCAATTGATCTGAGGTGAGTGCACCTGTAACCAAGGCATACCAAGAATAATCGTGGAGGTGGCCATACGTAACACAAAAAATTGTAATCTTTCAAAATGTAACACCCTGATAGTAATTCCTACTTCTGGTGTCTGAGACAGCGGATTATTTCCCTGCAGAGGGGAGTCATCTACTGCCGTAACCTGGATGCGTGGGTTTATCGGCGTGACCGGAATACCCAATTTTTTAGCAAACTCAAAATCCATAAAAATAGCTGCTGAGCCTGAGTCAATGAAGGCCTCAGTAGCTTCAGACTTATCTTCCCAAGAAATAGTGCAAGGGAGGAGAAGTCGCTCGTCATTGGGGGTACAAACTGCACGCCTAGGGTATGACCCCTGAGTACACCTAGGCAGTAGCGTTTCCTGACCTCTTGGGACAATTTTGCACCCTGTGACCCCCCTCTGCACAGTAAAGACACAGCTGTTCAGTCAACCTGCACCTCCGCTCCACCTGAGACAAACGAGACCGACCAATCTGCATTGGCTCAGGTGGAGGCGAAGCGGGTGGAGGTGGAATTACCGGAGGTGGAGTTACTGGAGGTGCAGCATGAGACACAATTCTTACACTACTTCAAGCACGGGTTTGCCTATGATAGCGCAGACGGCGATCTATTCGGATGGCAGATGCAATGGCTTCGTCAATGGACTTAGGTTCAGGTTGTCCCAACATGAGCTCCGAGACCTCATCCGAAAGCCCTGACAGAAAACAATCGAGTAATGCAAATGTATCCCACCTGGTAGAAACTGACCACCTCCTAAATTTGGCTGCATAATCCTCCACTGGACCCTTGCCTTGACGCAATAATTTGAGCTTCCGCTCAGAAGTCGAGGCAATGTCTGGATCGTCGTAAACTATAGCCATAGCTTTAAAAAAAACTCTTCCACAGAGGTCATGGCCTTATGATCACCGGGGAGAGTATATGCCCAGGTCTGGGAATCGCCTGATAACAAGGTTTTAATAAACGTGATTCTTTGAGTAATGGTTCCTGAAGTATTAGGTCTTAACTCAAAGTATGACAACACTCTACTCCTAAAATTTCGGAAATCAGATCTGTGACCAGAAAATCTTTCGGGTACGGGCATGCGTATGTCCGTGCTAAGAGGAGATCGCACATCATTCACAGCCGTCTGTACGGCCTGAACAGACCCAGACAATGCGTTAAGTTGCGTCTGGTGACTGCCCAGCACTGGGTTGATATCTTCCACCGCAGTGGTGAGGGTGCCCAGACGGGCCGTGAGTGCGTCCATATGGGTTTGGTCTGCCGTTCTGTAACAATCAGTGTAACACAGAGAGGATCTGATTACCGGTGATCTGCAGTATCACCGAGAATGCAGATACTGTATATACCCGATTATTGATGATCTGCAGTATCACAGATAATCAGATATATCTCTAACCTCTGGACACCTGAGTAATCTGAGTGTTTGGTGCAACCGTATACTTTGAAGAGAGCACCCAAGTAGAGGGTGCTATGCAGTACGAGATACTGCTTAGAGAACTGGTTCCTTCCACTGGTCTGATGCTCCCCAAGGGGCGGAGCCAGGCTGAGAGTGGGAAGGATCAGAGAGTGAGTGACACCAAGGTGAAGTGTCACTGACAGGACTGGAAACTATCTCCCAACAGGGAAGATAGTTCTCGAGGTCGGACAGGCCAGGTCGTTAACACACAGACAGATAAAGTACAGAAACAGGAGACAGATGCGGAATCCTAAGACTAGCAGAGTTTGGCAACAGAGTATCAGATATAGTGAAGTACCTAATCAGAGATCAGAAGAGTGGTCAGGAAAGCAGAAGGTCATAACAAATAATCGACAATGCCTAGACTTGGGTGTGAGCTCCTAGATCATCAACACCCCGGAACTGGTCTAGAATATAACACAGATGTTAACAGGATTCCTAGACTAAGGTATGAACTCCTTGGTCATCAACACCTTGGAAACTGGTCTAACAAATAACTTAGATAGTAACACAGTTAATAACAGAATTCCTAGACTAAGGTGTGAGCTCCTTGGTCATCAACACCTTGGAAACTGGTCTAGCAAAATAACACAGATACTGACAAAAGGTCTGAGTGCTACCACGCAGTGATCGCAACGGCAGACAACCAGCAAATGCCCAGTCACCAGTATATATAGTTCAGCGCTCTCCAGCGCCTCCCCCAAGTGCTGGACCAATGGCAACCGTTTCTGGCGTCAGCTGACCTGCCTGGTCAGCTGATCCCCCACTGACTGACATAAAGCTCTTCCTCCCAGCGCGCGCGTGTCCACCTAAACCTATGTGGACTACAGCTCCCAGCCATTCCAGAACTTTGTTGTGAAATGCCCGCTGCGCTGCACGCGGAATCCGCCGCCATGCCACCAGCGCATGCGGCGGTTCCTCGGCGTTCAGGCAGACACAAAGACGAGTGAGCAGTTGCATCAGCTGCCGCGCTGGACGCGGAACCTGCCGCCCTGCTAGAGGTGCATGCGGCGGTGCTTCCGCGTTTTCTCACAGCACCCATCTCCCCCCCCTCGAGGAGTGGACTCCGGACAGCTCCTACCCGGCTTCTCAGGGTGCAGGGCATGAAATTCCCTTTTCAACTCGTTCGCATGCATGCGACCGTCAGGTACCCATGATCTTTCCTCAACGCCATAACACTTCCAGTGCACCAAGTATTGCACTGAGTTCTGTACAATACGGGAGTCTAATATTTTTTCTTCTTCATACTCAGGTTGGTCGTCCACCATCACTGGTGGAGGAGGAGTGGAATCAGTGTGCACAGCCGGTTTGAGGAGGGACACATGGAACGATCTTACGCCACGCCTGCTGGCAGGAAGATCAAGGGCATAAGTAATGTTGTTGATCTTCCTGATGACCGGAAAAGGACCCACATATCTCGGTCCCAACTTGGGCGAGAGTTGCTTCAGGGCCAAGTGACGTGTGGACACCCATACCAAGTCCCCTGGCTGGAATCTCCACTCAGTGGAGCGTCTCTTATCAGCTTGCCACTTCTGGTTATGAAAAGCCTTCTCTAAATTCCTTTTCACCATTCCCCATATGTCCCTAAAGGACTCCTGCCAGGCCTCCAGGGCCGGAAACGGAGTTGAAGCCACTGGCTAAGGAGAGAACTTGGTCAATTTCCCTGTTACCACCTGGAATGGCGAAAACCCAGAAGAAGAGCTTTTCAGGTTATTGTGCGCAAATTCCGCAAAGGGCAAGAACTTGACCCAGTTAGTCTGAGCATCTGCCACATAGCACCTGAGAAACTGCTCCAGGGACTGATTGACACTCTCAGTTTGCCCATTGGTCTGTGGGTGGTAGCCTGAGGAAAATGACAGCTTCATGCCCAAATGTTGACAAAATTCCCTCCAAAACTTGGAAACGAACTGGACTCCCCGATCAGACACTATATCTTCCGGAATGCCATGCAGCCGAAAGATGTGCCTGATAAAAAGCTCGGCCAACTCCTGAGCCAAGGGGAGTCCTTTCAGGGGCACGAAATGGGCCATCTTGCTAAATCTATCGACTACCACCCAAATGACCAACATGCCCTCAGATCTCTGGAGTTCCCCCACAAAATCCATGGACAAATGGGTCCATGGCTCACTCGGGGTGGGCAAAGGCTGCAACGTTCCCACAGGTGCCAGATGGGAGGGCTTATTCCTAGCACACACTGCACACTCTCTCACATACTCCTTACAGTCGGATGCCAAGGAAGGCCACCATGCACATCTAGCGACAAGATCCTGTGTTCTGGTGGTGCCGGGATGACCAGAATTCTTGTGGGAGTGGAACATCTGCAAAATCTGCAGACGATATGGCAGTGGCACAAACATGACCCCCTCAGGCTTTCCTTCAGGAACGTCCTGCTGAAAGGGGCTCAAGGTCTCTGTCCAGTCCCCCCAAGTCTATGCCAGAACCAATCTTTGTGGGAGGATAGTTTCTGGGTCTGAGGGCTGTGCTGTCTCTGGCTCAAAACATCGTGACAAGGCATCCGCCTTGATGTTTTTACTACCTGGGGTATACGGAATTACAAATCTAAATCTTGAAAAAAAAAGTGTCCACCAAGCCTGTTGGGGGCTCAATCTCTTAGCTCCCTCGATATACTCCAGGTTTTTGTGATCAGTGTAGACTGTAATAGTATGTTCTGCTCCTTCCAACCAATGACGCCACTCCTCAAAGGCTAACTTGATGGCAAGGAGCTCTCTATTGCCTATATCGTAGTTTTTTTCTGCGGGTGAAAACCTACGTGAAAAATAGGCACACGGGTGTAATCTGCCCTGCAACCCCGAGCGTTGAGACAGCACAGCCCCTACCCCAACCTCTGAGGCATCTACCTCCACCACAAAGGGATAGGTGATGTCCACGTGTCTCAAAATGGGTGCGGTACAAAACAACTTTTTCAGAGTGGAGAATGCAGTCTGTGTTTCCAGGGACCAGTGGTTAGTATCTGCCCCCTTCTTAGTGAGAGAGGTGAGGGGCGAGATGACCGTGGAGTACCCCTTTATGAACCTTCTATAGTAGTTCGCAAACCCTAAAAAACCCTAAAAAAACCCTAAAATGCAATACTGGTTTATGGAGAAATTTTAGCTTCCATCATAGTTTTGCATGCAAAAATATAATATACTGGACATCTGCACCAACGTTGAGGTAAATCTCCAGAGCAGATGTCCTAACACTAAACTGACCTAAGTTAAAAGCAAATGTCTTTACCCTGGCAGCAGCTATGCTAAAATGTGTAACTTACATTCAATACAGACAGCAGAAAACAAAGCAAGCGCTCACCAATATGGGCTGCAACTGAATGACTCATCACCTCATGTGCACCGCTTAAATAGCTCAAATACACACTCAGCAATCAGACAGATGCAAAACATCTGCTCTGGAGATTTACCTCAACGTTGGTGCAGATGTCCAGTATATTATATTTTTGCATGCAAAACTATGATGGAAGCTAAAATTTCTCCATAAACCAGTATTGCATTGTTTGGATGCGGGCGTACATTTTAGTCCAGGGGGGGCGGTGTGCGCCACAGCGATTAACCATTCAATTGTACAGTATTGGGTCAGGGATGCGCAGCCTTCTACCTATATTTTGTTTCCACAGTTCTGTAACTACCAGGCTAGCAGCACCCATTGTGCTATCCTGTTTTGCATGGTAAGTAATTAGTTTAGTTTTGCATATGTTTTGCATCTGTCTGATTGCTGAGTGTGTATTTGAGCTATTTAAGCGGTGCATATGAGGTGATGAGTCATTCAGTTGCAGCCCATATTGGTGAGCGCTTGCTTTGTTTTCTGCTGTCTGTATTGAATGTAAGTTACACATTTTAGCATAGCTGCTGCCAGGGTAAAGACATTTGCTTTTAACTTAGGTCAGTTTAGTGTTAGGACATCTGCTCTGGAGATTTACCTCAACGTTGGTGCAGATGTCCAGTATATTATATTTTTGCATGCAAAACTATGATGGAAGCTAAAATTTCTCCATAAACCAGTATTGCATTGTTTGGATGCGGGCGTACATTTTAGTCCAGGGGGGGCGGTGTGCGCCACAGCGATTAACCATTCAATTGTACAGTATTGGGTCAGGGATGCGCAGCCTTCTACCTATATTTTGCTTCAACCCCACTGGCTGGGGCCACTCCAGAACAGCCGAAACCTTGGTAGGGTCCATAGAAAGTCCCGATGTAGAAATTATGTACCCCAGAAAAGCGACTAAAGTCACCTCGAAAATGCACTTCTCCAGTTAGGCATATAACATGTTTTGTCTCAGTTTCTGCAAAACCAGCCGGACGTGAACTCTATGTTCCAAGAGATTGGTCGAGAAAATTAGTATATCGTCAAGATATACTAAGACAAACTTCCCCAAGATCTCTCTAAACACCTCGTTAATAAGTTCCTGAAAGACGGCCGGGGTGTTACACAACCCGAAGGGCATCACCAGGTACTCGTAATGCCCGTCGAGTGTGTTGAAGGCCGTCTTCCATTCATCGCCCTCTCTGATCCGTACCAGGTTGTATGCCCCTCGTAAATCCAATTTAGAAAAAATCTTAGCATTAGTGACCTGCTTAAATAAATCGTCAATCAGAGGCAACGGATAACGATTTTTTACCGTAATTTTATTCAGGCCTCTATAATCAATGCACGGCCTAAGACCTCCATCTTTTTTCTTAACAAAAAAGAACCCTGCTCCAGCAGGTGACCGAGAGGGCCGAATGAACCCCTTGGCTAGGTTCTCACGAATGTACTCCTGCATGGCCAATTTTTCTGGCCCAGACAAGTTATAGAGGTGGCCTCTAGGAGGCATACAACCTGAATGGAGATCAGATGTGGGGGAAGTTTGTCAGCTGACTTGGCACAAAATACATCCGCAAAATCCAAATACTGATCTGGCACACCCTCCACATGAACTTTAGTATCTCCCAAAGTTACTTTCACTAGACAGTTTTGAAAACAGTGGGGAGACCAGCTGGTTAGCTGACCGGTGGCCCAATTGATCTGAGGTGAGTGCACCTGTAACCAAGGCATACCGAGAATAATCGTGGAGGTGGCCATGCGCAACACAAAAAATTGTAATCTTTCAAAATGTAACACCCCGATAGTAATTCCTACTTCTGGTGTCTGAGACAGCGGATTATTTCCCTGCAGAGGGGAGTCATCTACTGCCGTAACCTGGATGCGTGGGTTTATCGGCGTGACCGGAATACCCAATTTTTTAGCAAACTCAAAATCCATAAAATTAGCTGCTGAGCCTGAGTCAATGAAGGCCTCAGTAGCTTCAGACTTATCTTCCCAAGAAATAGTGTAAGGGAGTAGTGTTGGGCGAACAGTGTTCGCCACTGTTCGGGTTCTGCAGAACATCACCCTATTCGGGTGATGTTCGAGTTCGGCCGAACACCTCATGGTGTTCGGCCTTTTTAGTTCGGGTTCGCCCGAACAGCTCAATGCCCAGCCGAACAGGCCGAACTGGGCCCTGTTCGGCCGAATACTGCCCCCCTATGGGGTCGCAGGCATAAGGGGGGAGCATGCCCCGGTCGCGGGGGGGTCGGAAATTCCCCCCACCCCCTCCGCTAGCGCTCCCCCCTCTGCCCGCTTCCCCATACAAAAATTTTCCGTAAAGTTCAATAGTACCTTCAGTGGCTGGCTGGCACTGTGGTGTGAGTGAGTAGGAGGAGTCCGAGTAGGACGCGTTGAGGCCGGGCAGCGGGCGGTTCAGCGGTAGTACCCTTGTGGTACTTCCGCCCTTTCTCTGACCTCACGTCCTCTGCATACGAGGGTACGCGTCACGCGTACCCTCGTATGCGTCATCACGTAGAGGACGTGAGGTCAGAGAAAGGGCGGAAGTACCACAAGGGTACTACCGCTGAACCGCCCGCTGCCCGGCCTCAACGCGTCCTACTCGGACTCCTCCTACTCACTCACACCACAGTGCCTCCCAGCCACTGAAGGTACTATTGAACTTTACGGAAAATTTTTGTATGGGGAAGCGGGCAGAGAGGGGAGCGCTAGCGGAGGGGGTGGGGGGAATTTCCGACCCCCCCCCCGCGACCGGGGCATGCTCCCCCCTTATGCCTGCGACCCCATAGGGCCCCCAAAAGCGGGATGTTTGGGGGAGTTCGGGGTTCGGGCCGAACATGCAGAACATCTGGCCCATGTTCGGCGAACGGACCTGAACCCGAACATCCAGGTGTTCGCCCAACACTATAAGGGAGGAGAAGTCGCTCGTCATTGGGGGGTACAAACTGCGCGCCTAGGGTATGACCCCTGAGTACACCTAGGCAGTAGCGTTTCCCGACCTCTTGGGACAATTTTGCACCCTGTGACCCCCCTCTGCACAGTAAAGACACAGCTGTTCAGTCAACCTGCACCTCCGCTCCACCTGATCAAACGAGACCGACCAATCTGCATTGGCTCAGGTGGAGGCGAAGCGGGTGGAGGTGGAATTACCGGAGGTGGAGTTACTGGAGGTGCAGCATGAGACACAATTCTTACACTACTTCAAGCACGGGTTTGCCTATGATAGCGCAGATGGCGATCTAGTCGGATGGCAGATGCAATGGCTTCGTCAATGGACTTAGGTTCAGGTTGTCCCAACATGAGCTCCGAGACCTCATCCGAAAGCCCTGACAGAAAACAATCGAGTAATGCAAATGTATCCCACCTGGCAGAAACTGACCACCTCCTAAATTCGGCTGCATAATCCTCCACTGGACCCTTGCCTTGACGCAATAATTTGAGCTTCCGCTCAGAAGTCGAGGCAATGTCTGGATCGTCGTAAACTATAGCCATAGCTTTAAAAAAAACTCTTCCACAGAGGTCATGGCCTTATGATCATCGGGGAGAGTATATGCCCAGGTCTGGGAATCGCCTGATAACAAGGTTTTAATAAACGTGATTCTTTGAGTAATGGTTCCTGAAGTATTAGGTCTTAACTCAAAGTATGACAACACTCTACTCCTAAAATTTCGGAAATCAGATCTGTGACCAGAAAATCTTTCGGGTACGGGCATGCGTATGTCCGTGCTAAGAGGAGATCGCACATCATTCACAGCCGTCTGTACGGCCTGAACAGACCCAGACAATGCGTTAAGTTGCGTCTGGTGACTGCCCAGCACTGGGTTGATATCTTCCACCGCAGTGGTGAGGGTGCCCAGACGGGCCGTGAGTGCGTCCATATGGGTTTGGTCTGCCGTTCTGTAACGATCAGTATAACACAGAGAGGATCTGATTACCGGTGATCTGCAGTATCACCGAGAATGCAGATACTGTATATACCCGATTATTGATGATCTGCAGTATCACCGATAATCAGATATATCTCTAACCTCTGGACACCTGAGTAATCTGAGTGTTTGGTGCAACCGTATACTTTGAAGAGAGCACCCAAGTAGAGGGTGCTAGGCAGTACGAGATACTGCTTAGAGAACGGGTTCCTTCCACTGGTCTGATGCTCCCCAAGGGGCGTAGCCAGGCTGAGAGTGGGAAGGATCAGAGAGTGAGTGACACCAAGGTGAAGTGTCACTGACAGGACTGGAAACTATCTCCCAACACGGATAGTTCTCGAGGTCGGGCAGACCAGGTCGTTAACACACAGACAGATAAAGTACAGAAACAGGAGACAGATGCGGAATCCTAAGACTAGCAGAGTTTGGCAACAGAGTATCAGATATAGCGAAGTACCTAATCAGAGATCAGAAGAGTGGTCAGGAAAGCAGAAGGTCATAACAAATAATCGACAATGCCTAGACTTGGGTGTGAGCTCCTAGATCATCAACACCCCGGAACTGGTCTAGAATATAACACAGATGTTAACAGGATTCCTAGACTAAGGTGTGAGCTCCTTGGTCATCAACACCTTGGAAACTGGTCTAACAAATAACTTAGATAGTAACACAGTTAATAACAGAATTCCTAGACTAAGGTGTGAGCTCCTTGGTCATCAACACCTTGGAAACTGGTCTAGCAAAATAACACAGATACTGACAAAAGGTCTGAGTGCTACCACGTAGTGATCGCAATGGCAGACAACCAGCAAATGCCCAGCCACCAGTATATATAGTTCAGCACTCTCCAGCGCCTCCCCCAAGTGCTGGACCAATGGCAACCGTTTCTGGCGTCAGCTGACCAGCCTGGTCAGCTGATCCCCCACTGACTGACATAAAGCTCTTCCTCCCAGCGCGCGCGTGTCCACCTAAACCTATGTGGACTACAGCTCCCAGCCATACCAGAACTTTGTTGTGAAATGCCCGCTGCGCTGCACGCGGAATCCGCCACCATGCCACCAGCGCATGCGGCGGTTCCTCCGCGTTCAGGCAGACACAAAGACGAGTGAGCAGTTGCATCAGCTGCCGTGCTGGACGCGGAACCCGCCGGCCTGCTAGAGGTGCATGCGGCGGTGCTTCCGCGTTTTCTCACACAGGTATAATGTGCAGTCACAGATGCAGTGAAAGGTTTGCAGTGATTGCAAACAGCCACTTGTGTAGTGATGGGCGTGTTGGACTGGTGCGCACCATGACGAGAGTGCAGGTGATGGTGGCTTTTCAGCCCATATGGTCGCCCGGCTGATGTAGCTGAATGACAGAACAGTGACTTTCCAGCTGATCAAATTTGGTCTGACCACAATGAAACAACGACCTTATTATCTTTAGTGTGCCACCCCCACCCGAGACACTCATATAGCCGGCGGTCATTGCTTAATTGTGATACGCAAGCCCCTTCACCGCGGCAAGGTAATGATCACGAAGGGGGATGGGCACATGTACATGCCTTTTGTTTTTTTGTTGCAGCCGCCTGCAGTTCAGCCAGAAAAATTAGGCAGGCATGTGCACGCCCCAGAAAAATTAGTATAGTGGCCGCTGCTAGCAGCGGCCTTAAAAATTCAGGAATCCGCCTAGAGTCCTGGACCCTGGTGGTGGAGGCGGAGAAGGCAGTCAAGCGGCCTGCAGGCAGAGATGCTGTGTGTGGGGACTGACTTAGTCTTCGGTCGTGCAATAGCCCTCAGGGATCCATGCCTCGTTCATTTTGATAAAGGTCAGGTACTGAACACTGTCATAACTTAGGCGACTTCTCTTCTTAGTGACAATGCCTCCAGCTGCACTGAAGGTCCTTTCTGACAGGACGCTTGCGGCAGGGCAAGAGAGAAGTTGTATGGCAAATTGGGACAGCTCTGGCCACAGGTCAAGCATGCACAACCAGTAGAGCAAGGGTTCATCGTCGCTGCTCGCAGTCGCAGTATGTACATCCACACTTAAGGCCAGGTAGTCGGCTACCTGCCGGTCCAGGCGTTGGTGGAGGGTGGATCCCGAAGGGCTACTGCGAGGTGTTGGACTAAAGAATGTCCGCATGTCCGACATCACCCCGAGATCGCTGGAGCGTCCTGTCCTTGCCTGCGTGGACTGGTGAGGAGGAGGAGGAATACTGCCAGTGGTACCTTTATTGCGTTGTACTGTCACATCACCCTTAAATGCATTGTAAAGCATCATTGACAGCTTGTTCTGCAAGTGCTGCATCCTTTCCGCCTTGTGTTGAGTTGGTAACAGGTCTGCCACTTTGTGCCTGTACCGAGGGTCTAGAAGCGTGGCCACCCAGTACAGGTCATTCCCCTTGAGTTTTTTGATACGGGGGTCCCTCAACAGGCTGGACAACATGAAAGAGGCCATCTGCACAAAATCCGGATCCAGACGTACTCTCCATCTCCTCTTGCTCTTCCACAGTGAAGTCACGCAACTCCTCTTCCTCCCCCCAGCCACGAACAATACCACGGGAATGTGGAGCAGCAGAAGCCCCCTGTGATGGCTGCTGCGGTTGTTCTTCTGCCGCTACCGCCTCTTCCTCCTCCACAGAAACACCTTCCTCATAATCATCCGAGTCTGACTCCTCTCCTTCCCCACACGACTCCTCTTCTTCCTCCTCATCCCCCCTCTGTGGTGCCGCAGGTGTTGAGGAAACCTGTGGTTCGGCTGAAAATTGGTCCCACGCCTGCTCCTGCCGTAGCTGTTCCTGTTCCCGCTCCTCCACAGCTTCATCCACCACTCTACACACGGCACGTTCCAGGAAGTAAGCGTAGGGGATCAAGTCGCTGATGGTGCCTTCAGCGCGACTCACCAGGTTGGTCACCTCCTCAAACGGCCGCATGGTCCTGCATGCATTTCGCATCAGTGTCAAGCTGTTGGGCCACAACATCCCTATCTTCCCAGATTGTGTCCTTCTACTGTAGTTGTACAGGTACTGGGTGACGGCTTTCTCCTGGTCTAGCAGGCGAGAGAACATGAGCAGGGTGGAGTTCCAGCGAGTCGGGCTATCGCATATCAAGCGTCTCACCGGCAAGTTGTTTTTCCGCTGAATGTCCGCAAAGCGTGCCATGGCCGTATAAGACCGCCTGAAATGCCCACACAACTTCCTGGTCTGCTTCAGGACGTCCTCTAAGCCTGGGTACTTTGAGACAAATCTTTGCACGACCAGATTCAGCACATGTGCCATGCAGGGTACATGTGTCAGCTTTCCCAAATTCAAAGCGGAAAAGAGATTGCTGCCATATTTGTCACACACCACGTTGCCGATCTCCAGCTGGTGCGGGGTCAGCCATTGCTCTACCTGTTTGTTAAGAGCAGCCAGGAGAGCTGCTCCAGTGTGATCTCCGCTTTGAGGCAAGACATGTCTAAAATTGCGTGACACCGTCGTACCTGGCATGCAACGTAGGCTCTGGGGAGATGGGGCTGTGTAGCTGGAGAGGAAGAGGAGATGGTAGCACCGCTAGAGTTCAACTGACACTCAGCCAAGGAGGAGGAGGAGGAGGTTGACAGCGAAGAGGATGTAGCTGGAGGAGAAGGAGAGGAGGTGGCAGGAGGCCTGCCTGCAAGCCGTGGAGGTGTGACAAGTCGGTCCGCTGAACAGCCACGTACTCCCTTCTTGCTGCCATCGGTCACCAGGTTGACCCAATGGGCTGTGTACGTAATGTAGCGGCCCTGCCCGTGCTTGGCAGACCAGGCATCCGTGGTCAGGTGGACCCTTGACCCAACGCTCTTCGCAATAGATGACACCACTTGCCTCTGAACTGCACGGTACAGTTTGGGTATGGCCTTTCGTGAAAAATAAGTGCGGCCTGGTATCTTCCACTGCGGTGTCCCAATGGCCACAAATTTATGGAAAGCCTCTGATACCACCAGCTTGTATGGTAATAGCTGGCGAGCTAATAGTTCCGCCACACCAGCTGTCAGACGCCGGGCAAGAGGGTGACTGGCCGAAATTGGCTTCTTCCGCTCAAAGACTTCCTTCACGGACACCTGGCTACTGCTGTGGGCAGAGGAGCAGGAACCGCTCAAGGGCAGAGGCGGTGTGGAGGAGGGTGGCTGTGAAGGTTCAAGGGAGAAAGCGGATGAAGACGATGCACCTGAAGGAGGAAGAGGAGAAGGAGGGTGGTTTGTCTTTTGAGGGGTGCTGCTTTTCCTCAGGTGTTCGTCCCATAGCTGTTTGTGCCTTTTCTCCAGGTGCCTTCGTAAGGCACTTGTCCCTACGTGAGTGTTGGCCTTTCCACGGCTCAATTTTTGGAGGCAGAGAGAGCAGATGGCTTTGCTCCTATCTGAGGCACACACCGTAAAATATTTCCAAACCGCTGAGCCCCCCTGGGGTGATGGCACTACGGTGGCATCAACTGCTGACCTTGAAGGGCATGTTGGCTGGCTGGCCATAGCTGGCAATACATGGCGCCAGACACTGCCCCCAGCTGTTTCTGAGGACGAGCTCCCTCTGTTTCTATCATGAAATCATCTCCTCCTACTCCTCTCTGGCTCCCCCTCTGAACTGTCCCCCTGGTCATCTCCTCTATTGGGAACATATGTGACATCCGTATAATCATCATCATAACCCTCCTGCCCAGCTTCGCTTTCCTCAGACAACTCCACAACTGCACCAACTTCAGGTGGTTCATCATGCCCCTCCTCACACATTACGTCCATACTATCGCCACCTAACTCAGACGTATGAGGTGGTGTACCTGCGCCTTCTTCTTGTTGTTGCAGTAGTGGCTGTGAATCAGTGATTTCATCACCACCACCACCACCAAATAACTCCTGCGAAGTGTCAAATGCAGTGGATGTGGTTCTTGTACTAGCACTGGTGGCACTGGCTGCGGGAGATGAGGTCTTCTGTGTTAAACACTCAAGCACCTCCGCACGATTTTGGGAAGTGATGGCACGTGCCTTCTTCTGAGCACTGTACTTTGGGCCAGGTCCGCACAAAATCACAGCAACACCACCTCGCACAGACCTGCCAGTGCCAGGTGGCCTTCCTCTGGGTCTGCCTCTACCTCTTCCTCTACCTGGTTTGTCAATTTTGTCCATCTCGGGGGGAAGCTAGGTATATGCAGTGAGGTGAGTTCACTCAACAGAAAAGGTAGATATGCAGTGAGGTGAGTTCACTGAACACAACAGGTAGTTAGATGCAGTCAGCTGAGTTCACTCAACACAAAGGTAGTTATGTATGCAGTGAGGTGAGTTCACTCAACAGAAAAGGTAGATATGCAGTGAGGTGAGTTCACTCAACCCAAAGGTAGTTATATATGCAGTGAGGTGAGTTCACTGAACACAACAGGTATTTAGATGCAGTCAGCTGAGTTCACTCAACACAAAGGTAGTTATGTATGCAGTGAGGTGAGTTCACTCAACACAAAGGTAGCTATATATGCAGTGAGGTGAGTTCACTGAACACAAAAGGTAGCTATGTGCAGTGAGGTGAGTTCACTCAACCCAAAGGTAGTTATATAAGCAGTGAGGTGAGTTCACTGAACACAACAGGTAGTTAGATGCAGTGAAGTGAGTTCACTCAACACAAAGGTAGTTATATATGCAGTGAGGTGAGTTCACTGAACACAAAAGGTAGCTATGTGCAGTGAGGTGAGTTCACTCAATCCAAAGGTAGTTATATATGCAGTGAGGTGAGTTCACTGAACACAACAGGTAGTTAGATGCAGTCAGCTGAGTTCACTCAACACAAAGGTAGTTATGTATGCAGTGAGGTGAGTTCACTCAACAGAAAAGGTAGATATGCAGTGAGGTGAGTTCACTCAACCCAAAGGTAGTTATATATGCAGTGAGGTGAGTTCACTGAACACAACAGGTATTTAGATGCAGTCAGCTGAGTTCACTCAACACAAAGGTAGTTATATATGCAGTAAGGTGAGTTCACTGAACACAAAAGGTAGCTATGTGCAGTGAGGTGAGTTCACTCAACCCAAAGGTAGTTATATATGCAGTGAGGTGAGTTCACTGAACACAACAGGTAGTTAGATGCAGTGAAGTGAGTTCACTCAACACAAAGGTAGTTATATATGCAGTGAGGTGAGTTCACTGAACACAAAAGGTAGCTATGTGCAGTGAGGTGAGTTCACTCAATCCAAAGGTAGTTATATATGCAGTGAGGTGAGTTCACTGAACACAACAGGTAGTTAGATGCAGTCAGCTGAGTTCACTCAACACAAAGGTAGTTATATATGCAGTGAGGTGAGTTCACTCAACAGAAAAGGTAGTTATGTGCAGCGTGGTGGGTTCACTCAACACAAACGTAGGTGTATGCAGTGATGAGGTGGGTTAACTAAACACAACAGGTACTAGTAGTAGGTAAATGCAGTACTGGGTGGGTAGTACAATGTGCAGCTCCCTGTCACACACACAGGTAGTCACTGAATGTGCTGCTGAATGCTGGTGGGCTGCTGGCAGTGGGACACACACATTATGAATTAGCAATGCTGTCTAAGCAACACAGACAAGTGTCTCACACACACAGGTAGTCACTGAATGTGCTGCTGCTGCTGCTGCTGCAGGCAGTGGGACACACAGTATGAATAAGCAATGCTGTCTAAAAAACACAAGTGTCAGTTTCAAACACAGAAAAAAAAATGATCACACGAGCAGGATGAGCTCTGAAAAGAGCTTTTCTGGGGCGCTATTATAGCAATAAGATTCAGCTAGGAGCAAGCTAAGAAGGCAAGAGCCTGACTAATCTGTCCCTAGGAGAACAAGTCTGCAGCAGCTGTCCCTAGTCTGTCTCTAGCAGGCACACGAGTGAAGCTAATGGCCGCCGGAGGCTCCGGCCCGGAGCCTGCCTTATATAAGGGGGGGTGGGGCTCCAGGGCTTAGTATATCCGGATTGGCTACAATGCGCCTGCTGACTGTGATGCAGAGGGTCAAAGTTGACCCTCATAGAGCATTATGGGGCGAATCGAACTTCCGGGAAAGTTCGCCTTCGCCGGCGAAGGCGAACCACCCGATGTTCGCCTGGAACCGTTCGCCGGTGAACCGTTCGGCCCATCTCTAATTGTAATACATTAGCCAAGCAGTTTTCTACCCCCAAGCATTTTAAAAAACACTCAGAACCGCTCTTGGTGTGCACCAGCCCTTGTTCAGGCCTGAACTCCCTATCCTTACAGGTGCTGATTGAGACTGGAGCTGCTTTGCTGTTAAGCGCTGACCTCCTATGACAAGAACCTCAGTTTCTTTTTAGCCAGTTATCATTTAACAACTCCTTAAAGGACCACTATCACAAAAAACTTAAAATTTAAAATATATGTAAACACATACAAATAAGACAGTTGCTGGAAGGATCGGCACCACAAAAAGGAGTTGTATTTATAAGCTCTTTAAATCTTTATTGCATAAAAAAATTGATAGGGCAGCGACAGCCCGCTGTTGCAGCCTAAAGTGGCCTTTTTACAGTTGCCAGAATAGTCAAATGCATATAAACACACATCAACATTGCTTATATAGCTCTAACCACGCCCCTAGGGCAGTTACCAACCAGGTATGCAGGTGTGAGTGGAAACCTAACGGACCTGATGAGAGACTAAGTTACACAAAGAAACTACCCATCAGATCAAGTTTAACAACTCACCATTCAGGAGATCCCTCTTATCCAGCCACCATCAGTTTGCTAGCTCAGAGCACATGAAAGTGCGCATCACTCTCCTATCGCCGCTGAGTCAACAGCGGCGAAATGCGGAAGCCCATCACATGACACGGCAACCGGTCAGGTGACAGGCTAGGAGCCAATCATCTGCGCTCCTGTGCGCTCCAATGAGAAGCTACTGGTCTCGGAGCAAAGAGGCAGGAGGCGTGTCACACAGAACTGGGAGCAGCGTCATGCAGGAGACGCGCTTCCATGGCAACATTAATATACAAAACACGCCATACTCACAGACCCCCTCCGAGTTAAAGATGAACCAGATACAGGTAGGATCTTTTATGTTTAACAGGACCAGTCACACTGCATCTGTAAAAAATAAAAACATGTGTCAACAAAGTTAAAAAGATTATCACACAACACCAACTACATGTACAAAAATACAAAAGGAGCTACACCAATACCATACAATAATATACATTAAATACAAAAACTCAGGTCACACTCTCTATTCAGACCTGCTGGACCCATCACATTTAAGCGTTTTATCCACCCCGCCAGTTTGGCGGAACCCGGTCTATGGGTCTCAGTTGTGACACACTGGGGCCTGATTCACAAAGCGGTGCAAACTTTTTCGCGGACTTTTGTGCGCGCAATTTGCCGCGATTCACGCGATCGCGGACTTTTGCGCGCGCAATATGCGGCAAATTGTGCACTCAAATGTCCGCGATCACGCGAATCGTGGCAAATTGCGCGCGCAAAAGTCCACGAAAAGTTTGCACCTCTTTGTGAATCAGGCCCACTGTGTTTACATTTGGTAAAGTGTTCGGCAACAGACGGATCAATCAACTTCCCTCTGATTGCTGATTTATGTGATGATCTGCGGTCCTTCAGCCGCTGTGTTGTCATCCCCACATAGATATACCCACAGGGGCATTTAAGTAAACATACCACATATCTAGAGTCGCAAGTATAGCGACTCCGAACACCAAACACCTTACCTGTAGTGGGATGGCAAAACCGCTGGATCACACTATTACACATATGACATGAAATACAGGGATACATGCCCCTGGTATTAATAAGGATGCGAACCAGAGGCGCCAAAAAGAGTAAAAACATAACAAAAATTTAAAATTGGGGGGAGACCTTGGTCACGACTCACCACCCATAGAAACCAAGAACCAGCATAAGACTCAATGTTCAGTACGAACAATATCAATTTATTGGTACTCCCAGGTGCTACGCGTTTCACGGGATTATCCCGCTTCCTCAGGCAATCAAACAGGAGTACAAGCACATAGGGGTCTGGTATGCACTCGGCGCTTACAAAGTGATCCACCTACGGTGGCAAGGATTCTTCCTGTTTTCCTTCTACAGAGAGCGACATCTTATACCTGAGTGGGGTCAGGTTCTAATTCTCCCCACTGGCTTATGGAGTGGTTGCCTAGGGGCAACCCATGTTTGTGAGTATAACTATTTTTAATTAATTCTTTTTAATCATCTGAAGATACTGCACCATTTGGGCTCTCGGTCTTTTGTTTTTGTTGTTGAAGTGTATGCCCCTGTTATTGTTACAGTAAGTGTCACTGACACATCGCTCTTTTTAGTGCGCAACTTATCACATAATGTAGGTGCTCAACGAAAAGACATAAAGGGGGGATATCTAAATTCTGGTACTCTCGGGAAACCATCCCATAAGATGTGCCACTGTCGATGCACACTCCGACCCACAATCTCACTATAGACATTGTAGGTCGATATAAACGGTACTCGTGGAACATTTTTCCGCCTGCGCTTGCGTTTCACTCTTTGTTCAAAACCATTAACTGGATATCCCCGTGCGAGAAATTTATTTGCCAATTCTAATTTACGTTGAGTCAATGTGTCAGGGTCACTCACTATTTTTTCAATCTCCTCATCACCTGACTCTGAGGAATACTCAACTTATTGTAAGTGGGATGGAAGCTCTGAAAATGTAAAACTGAGTTACGGTCTGTGGGTTTAGTATATCAATCCGTAACTATCCTGCCCTCCTCCCTCTTTACTAACACATCCAAAAAGGAAACACAATGATCATCTGCATGTGCCATAAGACGAATGTAAGGACACTGCTGATGTATCATACTAATAAATTCATACAGGCTCTCACGTGACCCCCTCCACACGCAAAATACATTGTCTATATATCTCCACCAGCATGCAGCATGCTGGCGGAACATGGGATTTAAATATACAAAAGTTTCCTCAAATAAACCCATGTATAAATTAGCGTAGGAGGGGGCCACGTTCGAGCCCATAGCAGTGCCTCGTTGTTGTCCATAAAAACGACCATCAACTTCAAAATAATTAAATTTCAAAACAATTTTCAAAAGCTGGACCAAAAATTTCCTTTGGGCAAGTGAACAATCAGTCTGAACCATCAAAAACCAATCCACTGCCTCTACACTTCCATCATGCGGGATGGAGGTGTAGAGGCTCTCCACATCAAGTGTTACCAGGAGGTCACCCTCACACAAAGGTGGCAGATTGCTCAATTTGGAGAGAAACATGTCTGTGTCCCTTAAATAAGAATCTAATGACAACACAATCGGTTGTAAAATCTTATCCAAAAAACATGCAAGAGGAACAAAGACAGATCCCACCCCAGCCACAATTGGGCGCCCAGGAGGGCAATTTAATGTCTTATGTATTTTTGGTAGAATATATAGATGTGGAGTGGTGGGATTGTCCTGTTGTAAGAATTTGAATAGGTCATCTCCCTAAGCAATGCATCACGTAAAACCTTCAAAATGACCCTCTGAATGTCTCCTAGTGGGTCTCGCTCAAGAGGTACATATACATTATTATCTGATAACTGGCGGGGAATTTCCTGCTCATAATCACATCTATCAAGCACAGCCACTGCCCCTCCCTTGTCTGCAGGGCAGACTACTATGTTGATATTACTCTGTAATGTCCGTAGGGCCTCATTCTCCTCTTTAGTAAGGTTGTGTGCCACCTGAAAGTGACCCTTCCTAAAGTCCTGTTCAACTTTCTTAATATCCTCTGTGACCTTGGCCATATATGTGTCACTAAGTGCATGGCTGGATGGCAAGAAACGACTTCTATTGCGTAGGCCAGAGTCCTTGAGGTGAAAACAGTCACTGGTGATCTGCAGATATGAAGAAGAGAGAACCGAGAGCCCGATATGGTGTAGTATGTCAAGGTAATTGGATAATTAGAAAGAGTATGAATTGTATACTCACAAACCAGGGTTACCTCCAGGCAACCACTGTGTAGGCAGGTGAGGAGATTAGCCTGTCCTCACTCAGGAATAAGAAGTCGCTCTCTGTAGGCTTGAAAAACAAGAAGGGGTATCCCCCTCCACCAAAGGTGGATACAATCAGTATTATGGTAGAGAACAGAGGCGCCAAAAGGATAAAAACAATATTTAAAAGTTTCAAAATTATTGCCTAGGAGGCAGTGGTGGACTCACCTCCCACAAGCAGACACAACAACTGTGTATTCACAAAAGGGACATTTTATTGGTATACTCCAAACAAGGTTGCAACTGAGGCGCCAGGTGCTATCTGGACATACTGCTGTTGTGTGCTCCTTCCTGTGGTTGCCTGATGGGGCGGGTTTGACCTGCGAAGCGCGTTGCAACCTTGTTTGGAGTATACCAATAAAATGTCCCTTTTGTGAATACACAGTTGTTGTGTCTGCTTGTGGGAGGTGAGTCCACCACTGCCTCCTAGGCAATAATTTTGAAACTTTTAAATATTGTTTTTATCCTTTTGGCGCCTCTGTTCTCTACCATAATACTGGTGATCTGCAGGATGATTAACCTAATAACCTCACAGGTGATTGATTGAGGTGTTGGGACAACTTCTCAGCACAGTGTTACGCTATAAGGCTGTTTTTTGTTTATTTTCTTTTGCATGCTGAAGCGAGTGTCTAGAAGTAAAGAGCCAAAGATCTTTGGAAGACAGCCAAACTGTAACGGAGCCTGCTGTAAAGTGGCAACGAACTGTGAGACTGTTTACTCTTATTTTTCTATGACAGAGAGCGCAGTCTTTTTTACACAAATGACTTTCATGGATATTCTGGGCGCAATGGGATATGTGGAGGAGTCACAGATGGTGACGGTGATTTTTGGGGAGGGGTTCTTGCCTGATGTGTCAGCAGAATAGGCGTTGGGGGGCAGGGCCGGATTTGTACTTTCCAGTGCCCTAGGCCTGCTGTCATCTACCCCCCCCCCCCCGCCACCACCACTACCAAAAAACATTCTGACCAACACTGACTATCGATCATTGGTTTGAATGGGCTCATTTCAGTTGTGCTGCTCTGCCTCCCATTCAGCCAAGAGTCAGAGGATGCTCTGCCTGCTCAATAATTCCTGCAATTTGTGCTCCTGCCCAAAAGTGCACAGCAGCCAATAGTGTTCTGGGAATGCATACTTGAGAAATGACGCTGATATATGTACTTGTCAAAAATGCATAACACTATACTGGCGTTGGTTGCTGTGCACATCTGGGCAGGAGCAGAAAACTTGCGCAAGTCGCAAGTGGCCAGAGCATGCGCTGCTTCTTTGTCCTCTGTGCGACTGGCTGCAGTCATAGCCACAGACAGGTGACAGGGAGCGTGAGTGGCCAGAGCATGCACTGCTTTTTTGTCCTCTGTGAGACTGGCTGCAGTCAGTGCCACAAACAGGTGACAGGGAGCGTGAGTGGCCAGAGCATGCGCTGCTTCTTTGTCCTCTGTGCGACTGGCTGCAGTCATAGCCACAAACAGGTGACAGGGAGCGTGAGTGGCCAGAGCATGCGCTGCTTCTTTGTCCTCTGTGAGACTGGCTGCAGTCATAGCCACAAACAGGTGACAGGGAGCGTGAGTGGCCAGAGCATGCGCTGCTTCTTTATCCTCTGTGCGACTGGCTGCAGTCATAGCCACAAACAGGTGACAGGACAGCTTAATGGAGAGAAACAGAGAACAGGTAAGTAGCAAACATCCTGTCAATACCCACTTTGGATGTTTGGTTGTAATTAGAGCGGACCTGAACTCAGAACTTCCTCTCTGCTTCAAAAGATACACAATAATATAACCTTTAAAAAACATTTCTTTGTTACAGCTGATACAAATCCTGCAATAAATCGGCAGTGTCTACTTCCTGCTTTCATGGAAGCAGACATATTGTTAACATCCTGTGCTTTCAAATTAGCTTAGATGTTGTGGCAGTCAGGGGACACAGGAGAGATCAAATTACAACGTCAGATTAGACACAGATGAGGGGGAATTACACAATCTCTCTAAAAAAATACAAGGTAGATTTTTCTATGTTTTCCTTCTGTCCTGTGCAAGAGTTCAGCTCCACTTTAAAGCATCTGAATGATATTTATTTATATTTGAAAAATCTATGTATCTCTTTTGAATGTTGAAAGTACATATGGTGGTTTGCTCTAACATATTGACAGTATACAGGAACAAAGTCTTAAGAAGGCTTATTCACAGAAAGATTACTTTTTTTCTTTTAAGCCAATAAATGGTATCGTCCTCATTCAAAACTCTCTGCTTTCGCTGTGGCTAAAATGGTACAATGCTTTACTGCTACAGGAAAGGAGAAGGATGCCAAACTATACAGACTAGCATAGAGGTAGTAACAGCTCAGGTGACAGTGACAGTTTAGCAATGAAAGTAAAGCAAACAGCATTTTTATTCCTCTCATAGATGGTAGGAACAGAAAATGAGTCAGGAAAGAGTTAACTGAGACCACTGCTGGCTAGGAAGAAAAAAACCCTAAAGCCATAAATTTAAGTAGACTAGAGATAAGAAAGTGTAATTTAGAGCTGCTGGGGTCAGTGTCACAACTATAAAGGAGAAAGTGAAGAAATTAGCAGGGTTCACTCATGTCTTTGAATGCCTGCATTAAAACTCAGCGGAACTTAGTTCTTTCTGCTTTGTAATGTAAATCCCTGGTATTTCTCACATCAACTTGTATGATCATGATAAGAGGAATTGATCATCAGATGAGGTGACAGTAGATGTTGATTGAGAGAGAGACTTGCTGGAATTGGGGAACTCTGGAATTCAGCTATTAGTGCAGAGCAGGGCGCTGGCTGGCTGCGCTGCGGGACCAGAAGAGGTGATTAATTTTGACATATGACCTCTTCTCTCTCCAAGTCATGCCGCCCTTCTTATCTTATCTGATTTTATCGCCCTAGGCCGTGACCTTTGTGGCCTTTCCAGAAATCCGGCCCTGTTGGGGGGTCCACAACATCCCAGCAGTTGTTTGAGGAGGGGGAGTATGATGCTGATAATTATGATGATGAGGTGAAGGACCAAGACTACCATCCACAGGAGGGGGATGTTAGCTCTGAGGAGGAGGATACATCGGTGGGTCTGTCACAGAGGGTCAGCATCGCTGACATTGGGAGGAGCAGCAGTGGGCTTGGAATGCGGGACCCACAGCCTGCTGCTTCATCTTCTGCCGCTACCACCAGCCGCACCACTCAACCCCAGGCCCCAACCACCGCAGGGAGAAAACCAGCAGCAGCAGCCCAATCAGGGCGTAAGGGGAAATTTTTATCCCCAATCTGGCACTTCTTTGATCTGCCGTCAGTGGACAGCAAGTTTGTCACCTGTAACATGTGCCAGGTGAAGCTGAGCAGAGGTTGCAACCCCTCCAACTATGGCACCTCCAGCTTCATAAACCACCTGGCAAAAAAACATTACATTGAGCATGAGGCGTTCAAGAGGCTGAAGGAAGCTGGCGCTGGCAGTGTTACAGCCAAAACCACTACCACCAGAACCCCCTTTGCAACTCCTGCCGACACTGAGGCCTGTTCAGTGGTCTCCTCTGCTCCCTCCTCGGCTTCCCGTGCAAGCCAGAAGTGGAACCACACCCTACTGAGCGAGTCCTTTGTCATCAAGGCTCAGCCTCCCAGCAGCCGTCGCATCCAGCAGCTCAACGGCCTGCTTGCACGGGCCATGTCCTCCCAGCTCCTCCCATACTCCTTTGTGCAGGAGGGGAGCGACATGTGTGCACTCCTGCAGGGCACAGCGCCGGATTGGCCTGTCCCCAGCCGGCACTATTTTTCACGAACGGCCATCCCAGCACTATACCGCATCGCGATGGCCAATGTGGATTGTGGGCTTGATCATGCAGTGGGTGAGCGGGTCCATGTGACTATGGACTCGTGAAACAGCCGTTTTGGGACAGGCCGGTACCTTTCATTTATGGCGCACTGGGTCAGTTTGGTGGAAGGGGGTGAGGAGGGGACAGCAGCATCGTCAAGCCAGTGGGTGGTGCCACCCCGCAGCAGGGTCAGGGGAAGTGCAGCAGGTTCCTCTGCTCCAGTTCCACTCTCCGGCAATCCCGCCGCCGCCAAACACCCCCGCTCAGCAGCATTGTGAAGGCCTGCCACTGCCAAGCGCTACTGGAGATGGTCAGCCTGGGGAAGCAAAGCCTGACAGCAGACCACGTCCTGGCCAAACTCCAAGAGCAGGAGAGGAGTTGGCTGACCCCCAGAGGCCTCAGAGTCAGAGAGGTGGTGTCCGACAATGGGGCCAACCTGGTTGCTGCCATCCACAGGGGAGATCTCACCCACATCCCCTGTCTGTCCTGAAACTGGTGGTGCAGAAATTCCTGTGCACCTACCGGGGATGGACCCACTTTTGAAAGGTGGAAAATGGTGGGTTATTTCTGCCGCTCGGGCAGTGCCTCAGCGGCCCTGGAAGCCATGCAAAAGGAGCTGAACCTGCCATGGCACCATCTGATCATAGACGTTTCAACATGGTGTAATTCCACCCTGGCCATGTTGGAACGTCTGGTTGAGCAGAGGCAGGCTGTCAACCATTACTTGGCCAAGCCACCGCTGATGCCACCGTGTTCGGGACCAGCACCACCCACCTCCCGGAGATCATACGCAGTGCTGATTGGAGCAAAATGCAGCTGGTGTGCTTGGTCCTGGCACCCTTCCTGGAGGCCACCAAAATGGTCAGCCGGGACCGTGCGTCGGTTTGTGAGTGGGTGACCATGGTGTGCATAGTACACAAGGCCCTCGATGCTCTGCTGGAAGTGGGAGAGGCAGCCTTGATCCAGCAGGAGCAGCATCCACCTAAACAGTCCACCTCTGTGCGGCAGGAGGAGGAGGATGAGGTTGAGGACTTGGAGTTGGAGGAGTTGGAGATCCCTGACCTTGAGGATGAGGAGGCACAGCAGAGTGCAGCTGCAGTGGTGCGGGGGTGGAGAGAGCCGGGGGAGGCTCAGGAATCAGAGGAGGAGGACAGCAATGAAGATCATGTGTCAGCAGAGATGGCAGCCCTCTTCCCCATGGCAGCGCACATGTTGCAGTGCCTGGGCAGGGACCCAAGCGTCAAACAGATGCGTGGTCGGGAGGACATTTGGATCACCCTGATGCTGGACCCACTGCTGAAGGGAAAGCTGCATCAGTTGCAGCCTGCCTGCAGGAGGAGACCCTGTGTGCCAAATGAGGGAGTTTCAGCGGTCCCTGATTCGCGCTTGGATGCCTTCCACCAGACTTCCCCCCTCCCCTACTGTCACAGTCCAGCCAGCACAGCAGCAGGTGCCTGCGTCCATCAGCAGCAGGCGCCCATCAAACCTGCTGTCTCTCACAAAGGCGCTATACGCCACGCTGGTACAGCTGCCGACTGAGGAGGTGCCTGCAGCAGCATTTGGCTCTCAAAGCCTGAACCAGCGCCTGACCCGGATGGTGGCAGACTATATGGGGTCCTACCCTAGGCCTTGAGAGTGACACTCCTGTGGACCCCTTTGATTACTGGTTCAAGCACCTGGATATTTGGAGCGAGCAGACGCAGTACGCCCTGGAAGTCCTTGCTTGCCCCCCTTCCAGCGTGCTGTCCGAAAGGTGCTTCAGTGCGGCCGGTGGTGTGGTGACTGAAAAGCCAGTGTCCACCCAGTCTGTGGAGAGACTGGCGTTTCTTAAAATAAACCAGGCATGGGTGGTTGGTGAATTCCTGGCCTCTGTTGTTGGCAAGAGGGGGAAATTAGGTGGCTGGAAATCACTATGCCTGACTTACCACCCTTTACCACCACAACCTCCAGGATCCGTCTTGAGTCATCATCATAAGCCTGGTTAATTTTTTTTAACTGAGCCGTGGTACCACCAAGTGCCACGGTGAACTATCTAAACACAATTGCTGTGTAATTTTTTGGAGGTGTCTGTGCTGTCCCAGTTGTGGGGAGGCCCCAACTGCGGCAGTACGGCCGCTTCCTGGAACCTCTCCTAATGTTTTTACTGAGCCATGGTACCACCAAGTGCCACGGTAAACTATCTAAACACAATTGCTGTGTAATTTTTTTGGAGGTGTCTGTGCTGTCCCAGTTGTGGCAGTACGACCACTTCCTGGAACCTCTCCTAATGTTTTTACTTAGCTATGATACCACCAAATGCCACAGTGAACTATCTAAACACACACACACACACAAAAACAAAAAACAAAATAGAACAATATGAGGCCTCAAAATGGCTTTTGTTTTGGCGTGCTTTCAGCAACAAACAGAAGCGCCTAGCTAACTGTCCCTGTCTCTGCAGCAATGTCTCTCCCTTCCACTCACTACATCAGCAGCACCAGACTGAGAACATGGCCGGCGCTACTGCGTTTTTATAGGGGGGGAGGGGGGGGACCGTGGGTGAGTGCAGCCTGATTTGCTGCCATGTGTCTGCTGACTGTGATGTAGAGGGCCATAGATTAGCCCAATGACAAGGTATAGGAAGCGGGTCGAACGTGCTGTGTTCGCGTCCCACCGCAACGCGAACAGCTGAAATTCACGCGAACTACCCGCCCGGTGAACCGTTCAGGCCATCTCTATTCAAAAAATCAATTCCCCCCGTGAGGGAGCTCTCACTATCTTGTCTCCTTTTGAAGCTGACCCATTTCTACAGACAGTTTATAATGGGGGATTTCACCTATGTACCAGGTCCAGGGCAGATTCTATGCTAAATTGCACCCTTGGAAAGGGTTTAAAAATGGTACCCCCCCTCCCCCATGGAGCCAGGTATAGGTGTCCACAGTAAAGGTTAGCCAGGTATAGATGCCCACACTATAGGTTAGCCATAGTTACATAGTTACATCATTATTTTGGTTGAAAAAAGACATACTTCCATCGAGTTCAACCAGACAACACCAGCCTGCTCCCTCACATATCCCTGTTGATCCAGAGGAAGGCAAAAAAACCCTTACAAGGCATGGTCAATTAGCCCCAAAAGGAAAAAAAAATTCTTCCCGACTCCAGATGGCAATCAGATAAAATCCCTGGATCAACATCATTAGGCATTACCTAGTAATTGTAGCCATGGATGTCTTTCAACGCAAGGAAAGCATCTAAGCCCCCTTTAAATGCAGATATAGAGTTTGCCATAACGACTTCCTGTGGCAATGCATTCCACATCTTAATCACTCTTACTGTAAAGAACCCTTTCCTAAATAAATGACTAAAACATTTTTCCTCCATGCGCAGATCATGTCCTCTAGTCCTTTGAGAAGGCCTAGGGACAAAAAGCTCATCCGCCAAACTATTGTATTGCCCTCTGATGTATTTATACATGTTAATTATATCCCCTCTAAGGCGTCTTTTCTGTAGACTAAATAAACCCAGTATATCTAACCTTTCTTGGTAAGTGAGACCTTCCATCCCACATATCAATTTTGTTGCTCGTCTCTGCAACTGCTCTAAAACTGGAATATCTTTTTTGTAATGTGGTGCCCAGAACTGAATTCCACATTCCAGATGTGGCCTTACTAGAGAGTTAAACAGGGGCAATATTATGCTAGCATCTCGAGTTTTTATTTCCCTTTTAATGCATCCCAAATTTTTGTTAGCGTTAGCTGCAGCGGCTTGGCATTGAGTACGATTATTTAACTTGTTGTCGATGAGTACTCCTAAGTCCTTCTCCAATTTTGATGTCCCCAACTGTATCCCATTTATTTTGCATGGTGCTAGACCATTGGTACGACCAAAATGCATGACTTTACATTTTTCAACATTGAATTTCATCTGCCATGTATGTGCCCATATAGCCATCCTATCCAGATCCTGTTGCAATGTGACACTATCTTCCTGATAGTTGATGATCCTGCACAATTTTGAATCATCTGCAAAAATAGCAACATTGCTCACTACTGCATCTACTAGGTCATTAATAAATAAATTGAAGAGCACTGGACCCAGTACAGACCCCTGTGGGACCCCACTGCTAACAGTCTCCCATTTTGAGTATGATCCATTGACCACAACTCTTTGTTTTCTGTCCATTAGCCAGTTCCCTTTCCATGCACACAGACTCTTCCCCAGTCCTTGCATCCTCAACGTTTGCACCATACTTTTGTGGGGAACAGTGTCGAAGGCCTTTGCAAAGTCCAAGTATATCACATCTACAGCATTCACAATATCCACATTAGCGTTCACTACCTCATAAATGCTGAGCATGTTAGTCAAACAGGACCTGTCTTAGTAAACCCATGTTGATGCTGAGAAATAAGATTATTTTCTACTATGAAGTCATGTATAGTATCTCTTAGTAACCCCTCAAATAGTTTGCATACAACTGATGTTAAGCTTACAGGTCTATAATTTCCTGGATCTGATTTTTTGCCCTTCTTAAATAATGGGAAAACGTGGGCTGTACGCCAATCCCCTGGGACTCTGTCAGTTGAAAGAGAGTCACAAAAGATAAGATAAAGGGGTTTATCTATAACTGAACTTAATTCCCTTAGGACCCGAGGATGCATGCCATCCGGGCCAGGTGCCTTGTCTATTTTTAATTTATTTAGTCTTGCCTTCACTTCTTCCTGCGTTAAGTATTTAATATTACAGTTGGAAGATTGAGACTCTTCTGCATCTGTAATTTGCAACAGTGCTGTTTCCTTTGTGAAGACAGAAGCAAAGAAAGCATTTCATAACTCTGCCTTACCTTGGTCATCCACCATTGAGTTCCCACCCTCATCCTTTAGGAGTCCTATACAGTCAACCTTTCTTTTTTTTAGAGTTAATGTACTTGTAAAACTTTTTTGGGTTAGATTTTATATCCCTAGCAATTTGATTTTCAACTTTGATCTCTGCCAGCCTAATTTCTTTTTTACAATTTTTATTGCACTCCTTATGCTTAGTGCAGCCTCGGTCCCCTCCTGTTTTAGGACCTTATAGGCATTCTTTTTCCTCTTCATTTTATCTCTAACCTTTCTATTCATCCATAGAGGCCTTTTTTATTCCTAGACATTTTGTTTCCATATGGGATATACCTACTACAATATTGATTGAGAATAAGTTTAAAAGCTTGCCATTTCCCTTCAGTGTCTTCCCCTTGTAGTACATTATCCCAGTTCACCAAACTTAGTGCCTGCCTAAGTTGATTGAACTTTGCTTTTCTAAAATTCATAGTTTTAGTGGTCCCGCTGCCCCATGGCCTATCAGTCACCAGATCAAACGATGTATAGGTCCCCCCAGTATAGGTAGCCAGATATAGGTGTCCCAGTACTGGTTGCCAATTATTATAGACTAGTAAAGAGGCCTGCCCATTAAAAATCGGGCACCAGGCCACGGCCGCTACCCCCCATACGATGGGCACAAAGATGTGTCTCGTTCACTGTCCCCACCCACCGCTGTCCTATATATAGGCACACAGGGAGATACTGCTTGCTTGGCAGTTGCAATAAGGTTCACAGACAGCAAACTGTCAGGTCCGGAAGCCGGGACACAGGGATACAGGCGGACACAGGGACACGGGGGGTTTATTATATAGGATAATCCCAATATAGGTAGCCAGGCATAGGTAGCCAAAGTATAGTTAGCCAGGCATAGGTGACCACAGTATAGGTAGCTAGGCATAGGTGCTTCCAGGTATATATAGGTAGTGAGGAATAGATGCCCCAGTTTAAGTAGCCAGGAATAGGTGCAGCCAGTATAGGTAGTGAGGAATAGGTGCTCCCAGTATAGATTGCTAGGCAGCAGTGGATCAGCAGTGGGCATAGATCTTAACTCACCTTCCGGGATTATCGCAGTCTCTTTCTTCTTCTTCCTAGTTGTCCCTGGCAACTTTGGTAACAGCGCCACCTGTGATGACATGCAGTTACATCATCACAGGGGGCACTGATACGAATATGACAGAGGGAGGCCTGGGAGGGAGAAGATAGAGGCTGCGGTCACCCCTGAAAATTGAGTTAAGCTGAAAGCCCACTCTGCCACGCCGCTGTATACCCCCCTCCAGCCGTGGCTCCCCGGGTGGTCATGTGGTCCACCCGGCCCAAGAAATGGGGCTGGCCGGGTCAGAAACTCCTTCATCCACCCTTGGAATCAATGGAAGCCTTGTTACAATTTGAACATGGCGGCAATCAGAATAACATTATTTTCTTACAAATGAAATGTTGTGTTAATTTCTACTACTCATAATTATTATTTGGTTTTAAATCAGTAAAATATTTGATCAGAAACTCTGTGAAATGATTCCAGTGATGTTGCGAGAGCAGATCCCCCAGGACAGGGCCTTGTGGGACATTGGCCTATACTTGGCGTATCCTTAAGACACTTCTGTGTTAATCAACACTAGGATTTCATCATCCTATAAGTCAAAGTCATAAAGAGACAACGGTGAGGTATAAATACTACCACATAAATGCAGCAAAGAGATGAGGATTTATCCTCATACTACAGCAAACTCACTCCATACATCACCTCAAGTAAGTGATGGGACTCCAATGCTGCTTGTATTTCTCATGTGTCTTCTCTCCAGGAATCAGAAGCACGACAAGGAGGCAACATCAACTCATCATTATGAAAGAATTAACGGTCCCGACTCCCTACAAAACTCAACATCTAAACTGTATATTCAACATGTGTTCCTCCTAATGAACCTCATTTACCATAAAGTCAGCCAGGTTTGCCTGGATTACTTTATACACAAGAAATCATTTTTTATACAGTTTTTTTATACAGATTTTTTTTCATCTAAAGACAAGGAGACAGTACTTTAATGCAAAACTCCATATCATTTACACAATCGTCCTGATAGCATAATTGTACTCTAGGATGCACCAATTTTAATCAGACTTTTATTATATACATCTGAACATACTCAGTCCATTTTTTATTATTATATTATTTTTTATAGTACTGACATACACTGCAGCACTTTACAGAGTACATAGTCATGTCACTGACTGTCCTCAGAGGGGCTCACAGTCTAATCCTATCATAGTCATAGTCTAATTTCCTACCTTATTATTATTATTATGTATTTATATAGCACTAACACCTTCAGCAGCATTTTACAGAGTACATAGTCATGTTACTAACTGCAGAGGAGCTCACAATCTAATCCTACCATAGTCATAGTCTAATGTCCTAACATACAATTATTATGTATTTATATGGCATGCAACTAGACCTGAATTCAGCCACAGTTTTGGGTTCTTTACCTATAGATGAAGGGAATACTCGCATGCCTCAACCAATCCTTTTATCTAGAGAGCAAAACATGTTCCTTCTTACCAAATTTATACACAATGGATAAGATAGCATAGAGAGAGCTCCACTTGCAGCAAAAATCGTAGGACATTAGACAAATGACTATGGCAGGGTTTCGATTGTGAGCTCCTATAAGGATAGTCAGTGACATGACTAGGTACTCTATAAAGTGTTTGTCAGTGTTATGTAAATAATAATAATAATAATAATATGGGACATTAGACTATGACTGTGAAAGAAATTAGATTGTGAGCACCACTGAGGACATGACTACGTATTCTGTGCAGTGCTGAATATGTTAGTACTGTATGATAATAATAATAACTAGCCGACCCACTGCGTAGCATACGCCGCATAAGGGGGTAGCGGGCAGGAAGGGGGTATTGGGCATAGCGGCGGGGAGGGGGGTCGGACCCCCTTATCCCTCACCTGGGTCCCCCATGTGCGCTCCCCCTCCAGCTTAAGTTTGCGATGGGGATGGGGATCAGACCCCCTCTCCCTCACCTGGGTCCTCCACTCCAGCTTAAGTTCAGCAGCAGATGCCGCTATTAGTAAGAGGCAGCGGGCGGGGATGACTCCCCTCTTCCACGTTCCAGCGTGCGTTCCACTGTCGTCACTTCCTGCAATGCCGCCCACTGTATTGTAAGTGGACGACATTGCAGGAAGTGATGATAGTGGAGCACACACTGGAAGAGGTGAGTCATCCACGCACTCTGCCTCTTACTAATAGCGGCGGCTGCTGCTGAACTTAAGCTACAGACTAACCAGCAAGCTCATGTTGAACCAGAACTCATTGGAGTGTGTGAAGGGCTACAATGGTCCTAAAAGCCCCCTTACTAAAATGCTATGGAATAGTGTTGATCGAACAGTGTTCGACACTGTTCATTATTCCCCGAACATCGGGGTGTTCGGGTTCGGCTCGAGCTCAGCCGAGCACCTCATGGTGCTCGGCCGCGCTGTTCAGTCTCCTCCCCTCGCTTATTGGTGCCTTTAAGGCAGCCAATAAGCGGTGACAATGCTTTTTGGCCAAGCTGGCTGTGACCATAGCTGTGGTATATAAATACCCGATCGCGCGGATCGCTCCACCAATCGTATTGGGGTTTAGCTTGGGGTAGGCAGGGACGGGAGACAGAGCTAGCACCAGCCAGGCCAGCCACAGTGCCCCAGGCTTACCACTGCCAGCAGCAGCCACAGAGGCCCAGCCTCACCACCACTGCCAGCAGCAGCCACAGTGCCCCAGCCTCACCACTGCCAGCAGCAGCCACAGAGGCCCAGCCTCACCACCACTGCCAGAAGCAGCAGCCACAGTTCCTCAGCCTCACCACTGCCAGAAGCAGCCACAGAGGCCCAGCCTCACCACTGCCAGCAGCAGCAGCAGCAGCCACAGAGCCCCAGCCTCACCACTGCCAGCAGCAGCCACAGAGGCCCAGCCTCACCACTGCCAGCAGCAGCCACAGAGCCCCAGCCTCACCACTGCCAGCAGCAGCCACAGAGGCCCAGCCTCACCACTGCCAGCAGCAGCCACAGAGCCCCAGCCTCACCACTGCCAGCAGCAGCCACAGAGGCCCAGCCTCACCACTGCCAGCAGCAGCCACAGAGCCCCAGCCTCACCACTGCCAGCAGCAGCCACAGAGCCCCAGCCTCACCACTGCCAGCAGCAGCCACAGAGGCCCAGCCTCACCACTGCCAGCAGCAGCCACAGAGCCCCAGCCTCACCACTGCCAGCAGCAGCCACAGAGGCCCAGCCTCACCACTGCCAGCAGCAGCCACAGAGCCGCCCACTGTATTGTAAGTGGACGACATTGCAGGAAGTGATGATAGTGGAGCACACACTGGAAGAGGTGAGTCATCCACGCACTCTGCCTCTTACTAATAGCGGCGGCTGCTGCTGAACTTAAGCTACAGACTAACCAGCAAGCTCATGTTGAACCAGAACTCATTGGAGTGTGTGAAGGGCTACAATGGTCCTAAAAGCCCCCTTACTAAAATGCTATGGAATAGTGTTGATCGAACAGTGTTCGACACTGTTCATTATTCCCCGAACATCGGGGTGTTCGGGTTCGGCTCGAGCTCAGCCGAGCACCTCATGGTGCTCGGCCGCGCTGTTCAGTCTCCTCCCCTCGCTTATTGGTGCCTTTAAGGCAGCCAATAAGCGGTGACAATGCTTTTTGGCCAAGCTGGCTGTGACCATAGCTGTGGTATATAAATACCCGATCGCGCGGATCGCTCCACCAATCGTATTGGGGTTTAGCTTGGGGTAGGCAGGGACGGGAGACAGAGCTAGCACCAGCCAGGCCAGCCACAGTGCCCCAGGCTTACCACTGCCAGCAGCAGCCACAGAGGCCCAGCCTCACCACCACTGCCAGCAGCAGCCACAGTGCCCCAGCCTCACCACTGCCAGCAGCAGCCACAGAGGCCCAGCCTCACCACCACTGCCAGAAGCAGCAGCCACAGTTCCTCAGCCTCACCACTGCCAGAAGCAGCCACAGAGGCCCAGCCTCACCACTGCCAGCAGCAGCAGCAGCAGCCACAGAGCCCCAGCCTCACCACTGCCAGCAGCAGCCACAGAGGCCCAGCCTCACCACTGCCAGCAGCAGCCACAGAGCCCCAGCCTCACCACTGCCAGCAGCAGCCACAGAGGCCCAGCCTCACCACTGCCAGCAGCAGCCACAGAGCCCCAGCCTCACCACTGCCAGCAGCAGCCACAGAGGCCCAGCCTCACCACTGCCAGCAGCAGCCACAGAGCCCCAGCCTCACCACTGCCAGCAGCAGCCACAGAGCCCCAGCCTCACCACTGCCAGCAGCAGCCACAGAGGCCCAGCCTCACCACTGCCAGCAGCAGCCACAGAGCCCCAGCCTCACCACTGCCAGCAGCAGCCACAGAGGCCCAGCCTCACCACTGCCAGCAGCAGCCACAGAGCCCCAGCCTCACCACTGCCAGCAGCAGCCACAGAGGCCCAGCCTCACCACTGCCAGCAGCAGCCACAGAGGCCCAGCCTCACAACTGCCAGCAGCAGCCACAGTGCCCCAGCCTCACCACTGCCAGCAGCAGCCACAGAGGCCCAGCCTCACCACTGCCAGCAGCAGCCACAGAGGCCCAGCCTCACCACCACTGCCAGCAGCAGCAGCCACAGTTCCTCAGCCTCACCACTGCCAGAAGCAGCCACAGAGGCCCAGCCTCACCACTGCCAGCAGCAGCAGCAGCCACAGAGCCCCAGCCTCACCACTGCCAGCAGCAGCAGCAGCAGCCACAGAGCCCTTGCCCTTTGATCACTTTGGTGCCAGCTGGGATCAGTTGTGCCCATCCAAAAAAAACACACTTTATTGCATTTTACTGTTGCTTATAGTTGCCCAAAAAAACTGTACTTTCTTTGAGGCCAGCTGGAATCAGTTTATAAAGCACCCGCGTATTCCATGGCACTGTACGAAGTAAGGAACAAACAAGGGATACAAAACAATACAGACACCAATATACAGTGTGCTCCAATATACAAAATACAGAATTGGTAATTCCAGCGACAAACGTAACATGATGAATAAAACACATTACAAATTCCAAGACACAAAATATATCATGAATTCTGGAACACGAAAGGGTGAGTGTGCCCTGCCCTTTCTAGCTTGCAATCTAAAGGAATGGGGGGGGGGGGGACAAGAGGTGTGATAGTTAACAATATTCATACCTAGAGGCAGTGGGCCCATATGCAATTCACTTTTTCACTAAGTTTTCTCCAAGGAGATATTTTCACAACTTGTCAATAAAACGCCTTTTAAAGCACCGGCAAGCGAGCAAATACTAAAATAATCTTGAGAGTACTTTTTTAGATATATTTTGGTACTTTTTTCAATTACAAAGTGCTGAAACGTTTTTTCGAAGAGAAGATCAAAAATGATCTCTTAGTAGAAAGAGTCAGGAGAAAAA
Organism: Hyperolius riggenbachi; assembly: GCF_040937935.1. Lineage (NCBI taxonomy): Eukaryota > Metazoa > Chordata > Amphibia > Anura > Hyperoliidae > Hyperolius > Hyperolius riggenbachi. The sequence goes on from NC_090647.1 coordinate 27,510,018, forward strand.
TGTAATTGCATATCGGCAAGTGTGTTTTTAACTTATCTTTTTTGCGGACTCAAAGCTACAGCAACTAAAGCATGCTCTATAGGCAGTAGCAATGTTAGGGAACCTTGCCCAAGGTCTCCTCACTGAATAGGTGCTGGCTTACTGGACAGAAAGAGCCAGGCAGAGCCCTTAACCAGTACACTATCCAGCTACTACAAAGGTGGAGTGACCTAAGATAGAGCATATGCTTGTCAGGAAAATTGAGTTTGGAAGGAGTATTATTATTGCATCTAACCCATAGTTATGCTTCACTGCAAGTACTCTTTAAAGTGGATCCGAGATGAACTTTTACTCATTGCATAATTGTGTTCCTTTCCTATTGTTTATAGGGCATTCCTCAAGCCAAATACTTTTTTGTTTTTGTTTTAATACTCTAATTCCCTATAAACTAAAAAAGCCACGCCCACAGCTTTTTCAGAGAGCCTTGGCATTTTCAGACAGTAGCAAGGGCTCATGGGAGCTCAGTCTGGGCAGGAGGAGGGGGAGATATTACTAGCCAGAGATTTCAGAGGCAGAGGGGAGGAGAGAGGAGGAGGGGAAGTTAGGTTTTTTTTCACAGGCTGAGAGCTGGAGATGCAGATCAGCTTGCCTGTGTGTAATGTTTACAAACAACATGGCTGCTGTCATTGTATCACAGGAAGAAATAATCATATTCTATTGAAGCTGTTCGCAGCTAGATTTGCTGTGTAAACTATCTAAACTTTAGATAAGATATATTGACAAGTTACTTGTTATAGTTAGTTTTTCATCTCAGATCCGCTTTAAAGTGACACTGAAGGGGAAAAAATTATAATATAAAAAATTGTATGTGTAGTACGTATAATTACTAGAACATTAGTAGCAAAGAAAAGAGTCTCATTTTTATTTTCAGTTATATAGCCTTTTTTTTTTTTTTTTTTAGAACATTACATCATTCTATAATATTTGCAGTTTACAAACTACACTCTGTATTTTAAACTGTGAAGCAGAGCAGAAATAATGATCCTTTGAACTTGCCTGCAGTAAAAATGTATCTGAAGTTGTCTTGTCACTGTTTCTTTGATGTATACGTGCTTCAGAAAATAGCACTCTCCATGTACTGGAAACAATATGAGACTTATTTCTTTGCTACCAGTGTTCTATTTCTTAGCTTCCTACACATACAATTCATTATTTAATACGTTTATTTTCACTTCAGATTCCCGTTAACAAAATCTGCAATTATGAACTGCATTATTTGTAATCTGAGCCAGAGATTAGGCGTGGGAAGCAGTTTGCAGGCTGTAGGTTATGAGGGCTACACTTCATGGAACAGCAAAATTCTGAAAAAAATAATCTGGATTTCAAGACTGGTCACCTCTTTTGACCTATCAAGCTCCCACTTCTGTGGGCATTGGCCTCAATTCACTAAGCTTACAGGTACCTAACGTTTCTAGAGTTATCACCATGGTGATGAGGCATGTAGTATTCAGGAAACATTTTACCTCAGGCAAACTTAAAGTTAACTCTTCTGTCTTTAAGTTAACTCTTCAATCATTAAAATAACTCCAGAATTCTAAAGTTAAAGAAACAACATGTGAAAATAACTACAGAGGCGGTAATTTCACTACAGACAAGGTAACTTAACTGCAGACTGAGACAACTTAACTACAGCGGAGGCAACTTAACTACAGAGGAGGTAACTTAACTACAGAGGAGGTAACTTAACTACCGAGCAGGTAACGAAGAGATAAGATAACTCTCTCACTGTGTGGAGGTAAGTTTTCTCTTGCCTTATTATCTCCAGCATGATCTTAGTGAATTGAGGCCATTGTCTTGTGACTATTGTCAGAAGTGTGCTCGCACCCTCAGCCTGTGGTAGATTCTTCTATCCGCTCATTATTCAGTTAGACTGCAAGCCCATTTGGCCAGGGCTCTTTCGTTCTCCTTCTGTGTTAGTATTGCTGTCTAAAGGAGTTACATATTTTCCACCTTCATGTACGATGCATTGCTGACATTTTCAATTGTCTATCAGTAACCAGTGAGGGATTAAGATGTAATGGCGCTCTAGGCAAGGTACTAGATTTGGAACCCTCTCGCGGTCCTTTTGGTTAGCTGAAGTAAAGAGAGGTCAAAGAAGGTGGCTGGGGGGGGCCCTTCATACCCACTAGGCCCCAAGCACCTGCCTAGGTTGCCCAGTGGATGATCCTGCTCTGTCAGTAACCGCTTGCTTTGTAACTGTTTGCATTATGTATTCTTTATTGCAAAGCACCACAGAAGATGCTGGAGCAGGGCAGGTTCTAGGATAAATTGCACCCAGGGCAAGGGTGTAAAAATCCCCCCACCCCCCGTGGAACCAAGGTATAGGTGCCTGCAGTATAGGTTAGCCATGTCTAGTTGCACCCAGTATAGGCAGCCAGCTATAGGTCCCCCCAGGATAGTTAGCCAGACATAGATGCCCCTAGTATAGGTAGCCAGTATAATTGCCCCAGTGTAGGTTAGATAGGCAGGTGGCCCGGGGATAGGTTAAATAGGTAAGTTCCTCCAGTATAGGTTAGCTAGTTGGGTACCTCCAATATAGGTAGCCAGCAGCGATGCTCAAATCCGGCCCGGGAGACATCCGGATAGTTGCTATCTGGTTTTCTAGGTATGTCCCTCGGGGTCTACCACGATGCGCTCCAAGCGCCGGTCACCTGAGTACAAACATTTCCTCCTTCCGGGTTGAAGGAGGAAGTGTTTGTAACCACGTGACACGCGTGGAGCGCATCGTGGGAGGTGCCGAGGGACATACCTAGAAGACGTCATTCAGATAAGATTGACCCCCCCCCCCCTTCCCGCACAGCTTTCCTGGGAGATATCCAGATAGCAACTATCCGGATGTCTCCCGGGCCGGATTTGAGCATCGCTGGTAGCCAGTATCGTTGCCCCCAGTACAGGTTAGATAGGCAGGTGCCCCCGGTATAGGTTAGATAGGTAGGTTTTTCTAGTATAGGTTAGCTAGGTGAGTGCCTACAATATAGGTAGCCAGTATAGTTGCCCCCAGTATAGGTTATCTAGGTAGGTGCCTCCAATATAGATAGCCAGTATAGTTGCCACCAGTATAGGTAAGATAGGCAGGTGCCCCCAGTATAGGTAGGAGCCCCCAGTGTATGTTAGGTAGGAGCCCCCAGTGTATGTTAGGTAGGAGCCCCCAGTGTATGTTAGGTAGGAGCCCCCAGTGTATGGTAGGTAGGAGCCCCCAGTGTATGGTAGGTGCCCCCCCCCATAGGGGATGGAAGGGGGAGCCGTGGCCTCACTGGGACTCAACCGTGGGGAGGGTGACCTGACTTCTCCCTCCCTTCCTCTCCCCGGGGCCACCGTCCATGCTCCCCCCTCCGCTGCAGAGTAAGCGCAGGGAAGCCTCGTATTAAACAAGTCATCTCCTTCCCGCTTCACTCGCCGCCCCCATGCCGCTGGTCTCCTTTGCATAGCCGCATATATACACTCTACACTCTACTTCCTGATTAGCAATACTGTAAAAAAAATATTCTGAGTATGTTCTTGCTTGCTGGTGGTTTAAAGGGCATTTTATTGACAATGTGTGAAAATATTACCTAGAAGAAAACATAGCATATTTTTGTTTCCATGTTTTACATTTGCTGATCGGTTGTATAATGGACACAGTTGCAAAGAGTACTGCCTTCTGTGGTTATATTTTCCTAATTGCAACATACTGTGCATGCCGTTTAGATAGCCAAATGTGCCTCCCTTCCCCTACGTTTAGATAGCCAGCTGTACCCACTATAGTTAGCCAGATGTGCCCCTCTTGTTTTGCTGCTGTTAACACTTCTGCACTCCTCTGCAGAGGGAGAGAGAGAAGCAGGGGCACTTTAGGCAGCCAGCGAGCTGCCTCTCACTCACTTGGGGGTGCGGTGGCCATGCTCTGCACCCCCTTATAGTTCTGCACCCGAAGACATGTCTCCCCAGGCCCACCCATAGCTACGCCTCTGGTACTGTATGTGTGATTTATTATCAACTATTATCAACGCTATGTGCTATTCATCCTATTCCTGTCTGTGTTTATGTATTGATTATGTATTTATTTATTTTAGGTACATGTTATACAGACACCAGAAGAATGAGGAACTCCTCTGACTTCCATCCATCAGAAATGACCCTCACCTTCGGGGACGTATCAGAGCACAGATTCCTGTATTGTGCACTAACTCTGCTGGGTTACATAATGACTGTTACCGCAAGCAGTGTTGTTGTGGTTACCATAGTATTACACAGGCCTTTACAGGAGCCGATGTACATCTTTATAGCCATCCTCTGTGCAAACGGGCTGTATGGAAGTATAATTTTTTATCCTAGTTTATTCATAAATCTACTTTACCAACTTTACACCATCTCCTATACAGCCTGCTTGACTCAAGTGTATTGTTTGTACACCTATGCGAGCTTTGAGATGACCACCTTAACAGCCATGGCCTTTGACCGCTATGTGTGCATCTGTAACCCTCTTAGATACAATATCATCATGTCTTTATCCATGGTCGCCAGGCTGATCTCTGCTAGTTGGCTGCTCTCCATGATACTTTATGGCATTCATGTTATGTTGACCAGTAGGCTTCCGTTATGTGACTCTGTGATTTTGCAGGTCTACTGTGACAACTGGTCGGTGGTGAGGCTCTCCTGCATTGACAACGCTGTCAACATTATCTATGGATCTTCCCTCGCCGTAGTGTATCTTTTCTTTTTGCTCTTCCTTATACTGTATTCCTATATTTCAATCCTTCGAGTCTGTTACAACGCATCCTCGGAGGTCATCTCCAAAGCCCTCCATACCTGCATGCCACAGTTTATAACTACAATCATCATTGTTATTGAAGCGCGCTTAGAATTTTTCATAAATCTTTTGACCTCAACAAATTTACCCTATGGAGTAAAAATGTTCATGTCTATCCAGCCACTTGTGACTCCACCCCTTATGAATCCCCTTCTTTATGGGCTTAAAATGACTGAAATTAGACTGAGGATATTTCAGCTCTTGCATTTGAAGAAGATATAATCTCATAAAGTCTGTCTTTCATACATCATAGTATACATCAAACACTCAATGACCAAGTTTGTGAGCTTTGGGGTACTTGGCATCAATAATTTGTATATTCCCATAGAAATTAAACAAATCAGACAGGCTGTTTGTGGCTCCGCCCCTCTCCAGCATTTGAACCCCAGTCACCCAATGACTAACTGTAGCAGGTTTGAGGCATCTGCTATTAACAGTGTAAAAATGGCAGCAATTTAAATATTCCACTTGAAAATCAACGGGTGAATTTTGATTGGCTATTATAGGCTCCACCCACTTCCCTGAATATTAATCTCAGTCACTCAGTGACCATCAGGGCAAAGTTTGGGAACCCTGTCATAAACAGTGTAAGAAGGGCTGCAGTTTACACTTCCCCAGTGAAATTAGTTTTTTGCTCCGCCCACTTTTTGTAACCTGGACACAAAGTCACTACTCAACGCCCAAGTTTGTGAGTTTTAAGGTCCTTGGCATCAACAATTTGTATTTTCCCATGAAATGAAACAACTCTGATTCACTGTTTGTGGCTCTGTCCCCTTTTCTGAATTTGAACCTCAGTGACCCAATGACCCCCTGTACCAGGTGTGAGGCTTGTGCCATGAACAGTGCAAGAATGGCAGCAATTTTAATATTCTCCTTGAAAAGTGACATGTGATTTTTTATTGGCATTTTTAGGCTCCACCCACTTTTCTGAATATTAATCCCAGTCACCCAGTAACCACCTATGCTAAGTTTGAGAACCCTGCCATTAACAGTGAAGAAGGGCTGCAGTTTACAATTTACCAGAAAAATCTGTTTTTAACTCCACCCACTTTTTGTAACCTGGACACACAATCTCTACTCAATGACCAAGTTTGTGAGCTTTTGGGTTCCTGGCATCAAAATTGTGCTAATGGAGGCAGTTTATCCAGCAAAGAAATCTGGCTCTTTTTGGCTCCGCCCCTTTACTGAATTTGAACCCCAAACACTTAACGACCGACTGTAGCAGGTTTGAGGCCTCTGCTATTAACAGTGTAAGAATGGCTGCAGTTTCAATATTCCCCTTGAAAATCAATAGGTGAATTTTGATTGGCTCTTGTACGCTCCATCTACTTTTCCGAATATTAATCCTAGTCACCCAGTGACCAACTGTGTCATGTTTGAGAACCCTGCCAATAACAGAATTGCTGAAATCAATCTAACAAATCTGATTGGCTGTTTGTGGCTCCGCAACATTAGTGAATTTGGACCCCAGTCACCCAATGACTGACTGTATCAGGTTTGAGGCTTCTGC